>NW_006399877.1:1046158-1068070 GCF_000299155.1 Elephantulus edwardii
AGGGGTAGGGAGGAAAATGTGCAATAATGAATGAGTGGAATTCCAAGTTTTCTGTAAACTTTCATTAAAATACCAATTAAAAAAGAATTGAACATTATTTTAAAAACGAATAAAAGCAATAGTCAAGAAATCAAATGAAGTATTGCATAGGGCAGATCTTCTGCAAAAGACATCATTAAAATGTTAAAAAAATGGAGATGACATTTTGAGATAAAATGTGCCTGACCAAGCCATGGCATTTTCTATCACTTCCTACATGTACAAAAGCTTCACAATGAATAAGGAAGAGCAAAGAAGAGTTGATAACTTTCCGCTTTGGTGTTGAACCGGATTGCCAGAAGAATGAACAAATGTACCTGTTGCCAGGATCCCCTTCAAACTTGAACTCGGACCCACTGCCATTGAGCTGGTTTCAATCCCGTCTGATTTCTGAGATTGTCAATTTTAATGGGAGGAGATTTTTTTTTTCTCCCATGGAGCAGCTGGTTGTTTTGAACTCCTGGAGATATAGCTTTTTGGTTATGAGTACAATACATTAGTCACTATGCCACCAATGCTTAGACAGAAGAATAGTGAAACATTGCCTTTTCTGATATGCCATTAGGAGGGCACAGTCACTGGAGAAGATATCATGTATGGTAGAGAGTCCATCAAAAATAGAAAGATCCTCAAAAGTGGTTACAACAGACTAAAATAAACCGTGATTTTGAGGATGGTGCACGATGGGATGTCATTTCATTCTCTGTCCGTGAGGTCACTGTGAGTTGTAAGTGTCTCGGTGGCACCACTAGCAGCAGGTGTTCTGTTAGTACTGAAGACCTCAGGTTTTACTGAAGAACTTACCTACCACATGTAATAGAACCTTTCTGGCTTCTGAGGTCATAATCAACAGCAGCATTGCCTTTATTTGCAGCAGGTTTTGTAGATTTGACAAAGACTCATATAGAGTTCTCTATAAAAATGCAAGAAATGAAATTGTTGCCTGTTTGTGGTGGTGGTAGTGTTATTTTTTTGTCTGTGACATTGACAACTATTACTGAAGATGACTCAAGTTGTAACAACATTATATCAACAAATTTGACAACATAGAGAAAGGTAGAAATATTGTGAAAACAAAACCAATTATAAATGTAAACTTGAATAATCATATAATCTAAAGAAGTGGAACTTTTAAAGAAGACAAACTCCCTATGAAGAAAATTTCAAATCCACATGGTTTTGGAGGAAAATGGTGTCAAAATTTTATGAGGAAATATTGCCAACTTTAAAGAAATTTGTTCCAAAAACAAGCAAGAGAGATGTTTTCCAACTTGTGGCATGAAGCAAGTAAAACTCTGCTACTAAAATACGACACATTCATTACAAGAATAGAAAACTAAAGACCTATCACTCTCTAACATAGATGCAAGTCTATACAAATATTAGGAGACAAGTCTTACAATGTGAAAAGGATATTACACCACCACAAATAGGTTTTGTTATATTAAATAAAGGTTGAAATAACATTAAAAAAATTGCACATTGTTATTAAAACAACCAACATTTTAAAGCTAGAGAAGAAAAGCAGATCCTCAGCATGATGGGTTGATACGGTGACTGTAGCAATGGGCTGAGCGTGTCTTGGATTGTGGGGATGGCGTAGGATGGGGCAAGGGTTAGATCTGTTCTTCATAGAATTGCTGTGAGTCATAGAGAGAGCTCACTTGGTCTACTGGATAGAAAGTGATGCTAGCAAGCCAAAGGTGAGTGATTTTAATCTGCGGCCCTCAGGCCTGGTTTTAACGGTTTTGGGTCAAACATTCTTCTAAGTGGTAGAGCACTGGCCTGTTCATTTGCTGTACAGAGGTAACTCAGGTTGCTGTGACACTGATGTGTCAAATGCAATAATAGTTACCCATGGTGGACAGTGTTTGATGGAGCAGCCTGATTAAAACAATCTTGGAAACAGGAGTGGTATCTACTTCTGAAATAGCTTGCCTTCAGAAACTCAATGAAAGTGGAGAAATGATGAAAGTTATACAAGTCTTCAGGTCTTTTGTTCGTAGGGTTGTAATGAGTTGTCTACGACTCGATGACACTTAACAACAACAACAACAACAACAGTATTAAAGAGACAATCACGTGTTTTCAATGAACATGGCAGGGGGATAGCCTTAGACAAAATTCAGCATACTTATTAAGAATAAATATTTAAAAAACTAGGAATAGAAAAATGAAAGAAAAATTTTTTTGTAGGGATCTTAGTTTATTATAAGACTAGTCCATCAAACACAACTAAAAACTCTTCAACAGCAGAAAATAGACAAATAGTATTTCCTAAAAATTAAACACTTATGTTGAGCTAAAGAGAACATGCAGACCCACTGTCTGCAGCTTCCCTGTGGGATTCTCGCCGAGACACTAAGACAAGCACTGGAAAAGGACGCGTGCCTCCCCGTCGGGGAATCGAACCCCGGTCTCCCACGTGACAGGTGGGGATACTCACCACTATACTAACGAGGACAGCTGAAAGAAAATTTTATCAAGCTGAAAGGGCATGAATGGGAATGATTGTATGCAACACAATGTGAATAAAGGATGGTGTGAAATACAATGCATAAGAACTTTGTAAGCAAACCAATATAAGAGAAAAGTTAAACACACACACACACAAACCCCCAAACATAAAGCTAATATTTTGTGTGTTGTTAGAAAACAAAATGTTTTTCCCATAGAGTCAGGAAAAAGACAAGAATCTCTATTTTTATTTAAAAATCTCTGGACTAGAGATTTCAGCCAATGCAATAAGAAAAGAAAAATAAATAAGAGATGTAGCACTTAGTACATACACGCACATACAAATAATTAAAAGTGTTTATTCACAGAACATGTGATTATCTACACACAAAATTCCCATTATGCTATGATTCAACTACTGGTTCCAATAAATGAACTGGTAAGATTTCAGGATATAAAGTGGTGGTGGTACCAGGTATGGTCAAGTTGGCTCTGAGCCTAAGCAGCCCTCACACACGATGATTTTGCTTGGTTCTGTGACATTTTAACAATCTCTATTACATGCAAAAATGACATAACTTGGAGTTTAGAAATTACCTATTTCCTACACACAGTAGCAACAAACAACAGTAAAATAAAAAATTTTAACTCTATAATTCCAAAAAATAATAAAAAATACATTTAATAAAAGGCACTAGATAAACACTAAAAACTATAAAATCTTTAAAAGGAAATGAAAGAAATCCTAAAGAAACACAGAATTGTATCATATTTGTATTGTTCCAACTATTTTCTCCAAGTGGCCTCAGATGGAAATCAGAAACGTGAGAAGGAATAAAGAGAAATCGAAGTGTCAGTAAATCCATAGACATTAAATACTATAGATTGTATAAATAGCAAAATTAATAATGTATGCACTTTAAGATTTATATAGACTATTTTAAAACTTGAGAGGAGAGAAATGAATGTCCTGTAGGAACCTGTGGTCTGAGTGCTTAAGTACGCAGTAAACTCTAAACAAATGATTGATGGTTTGAACCTACCAGTTGCCCCATGCAAGAAAGAGGCAACATCAGGTTTCTGTGAAGTTTCAAATTCATTGCTATAGAGTCAGAACTGACTCATAGTGAACCCTCCAGCAAGTTTTTAGAGGCTGTAAATCAGGCTGGAGGAGATGGCTCATCTCTGACTCATGGAACTGTTGGTGGGTTGGAACGGCCAGGGATGCTCAGCCTCTGCGGTGGCAGTGCACCTTGGAAACCCAACGGGGCGGCTTGGCACCATGACTCAGGGCTGATTTAATGGCAGTGGGTTTTGTTGTAGTGTTCTATTACTATCAGAAGAGATCCACATATCACAGTGTCATGGTGTGTAACTGCTAGTGCAGATGCTGGTGGTTTGAACTCACTAGGCATTTCTCAGGATGAAGGTCAGTAGTCTACCTCTGTAAATACACACAGCCTCAGAAACCTGATGGGGGCGGAACAGGAGTCAGAGCTGACTGGAGAGTAAGAAAGTGAACTTTACTGATTAAACAGGTTTAATTCATTCAATAGAAAATGTCCTTGTTGATACCAAGTTGACCACAATGCACCGTGGTCCTGACAGCAACAGGGGTGAACCCTGCCCTGCCCTACACCGTCTCACGATCTTTGTCAGCTCAAGCCTGTTGTGCTAGTCACTGTTTTTATGACACTATAATTGGAAATTTCTATAGGAAACAGAGAAAAAGAAATATAAGTTGTCAATTTAAAAAATAATAAGTGATATCAACAAAGTTAAATCATCAATTGCTTTTTTTAAATGGATTTAATTACATTTAAAATTTTAAGATGACAAGATTGGCTAAAAATTGGACCCACAAAACATCACTGTGCTTGCTGGCCAAAAGTGACAAGACCTTGAAGCACTTACTGCAGAAGATCAAGGACTGCAACCTTCCTATGGATACACCTCTACGTCCAGAAAACAGAAGCTTCACAACCGGATTACAAGGCAACATCAAGATAGATGGAGAGAAGACTGAGGTCAAGGATCTCCTTGTACTTGGATCCACAATCACACCCGTGGGAGCCACAGTCAAGAAACCAAAATGCCCATCACATTGGGCCAATCTACTTGCTCTAGAGCAAGGAAGTCAGTTTAAAAACTAAGGTGTACCTGATCGAACCCATTTTTTCCCCTTTCAGTTAATTCACATGCACATGAAAGTTGGACAAAGAGTCAGGAAGACTAGAGCAGAACCTATGACCTTGAATCGTGGTGTTGGGAAAGAGTATTTAATATGTGGACCCACAAAATAATAATAAAGTCTGTGTTAGAGAAGTGTAAGCAGAATTCTCCTCAGAGGCAATGATGGTGAGATTTCTCACACGTACTTTGAGTATGTTTTCAGAAGGGTCCAGTCCTTGGAAGGGGGCATTGTGCTTGGAAAGGTGGAGGGCCGGAGAAAGAGAGCAAGACCTTCAGTGAGGTGAATTGACACTGTTAGGACAGCACTAGTCTTGAACTTGGCGGAGGCTATGAGTAAGGCTGAGGATCAGGCGAGTGTTTACACGCTGTGTGATACGCAGGGTCGCTTTAAGCTGGAATTGACTGGCTGACACTTATCTATGACAGCATAGTATGTAAGAGGCATAACAATATAACCTATCAACAGGGTCCCTGCTGACAAGCTCCACCTCCGTGTGTGCTAGGACAGCTGCACTCAGAACGGTTCTCGGTGGGGGTGATCTTTATACCCAATCCTTTGGTTAGTACTTGAACACTTAAGTGCTTATGACACCCGGGGATTCTGTGACTTAAATATGCTGTTGTTGTACACTATTGAGTCAGACCGACCCATAGTTGACCCTCCGTCGGGTTTTCAGAGGCAGTTAATCACATGGGGGGAGCCTGTCCATCCTTCTCCTGCGGAGCAGTTGGTGGCTTCGAACTGCATGCCTTCAGGATTGCAGCGCAGCTTCTTGCCATTAGGCCACTAGAACACCTAACTTAAATATAGAGACATAGAAAAGATGGAAGTCCCAGAGGAGCAAACGTATGTCATGCAAATATTCACTAAATGGAAGTGTGTGTAGCTACACCAGGTCACAGGAATATCCTTCAGATCAAGAAGCCTTCCAGGAACTGGAGAGGGACGTGCTTTAACGTGGGCAGGAGTCCCCGGAGCACCGCTCGAAAGATTAGGGTTCACCATGTTCACAGATTCTTAGCAGGGACACAGACTCCCTTTGTGGGTGCCATTCACCTAGGCCTCTGGTCACTGCACCCATAGGCCAATGCCAATGCCAGTGAGTCAGAAACCACCTTATCCGGTCAGCATGAGGCAGCTGAGGCCGGTGCACATCAGCTAATGTGCAGTTAGAAATCAAAGATCTTTATGCCTCTTGACACAGACAGCCCTGTTTTTAAGAACAAATATTTAAAAATTTCTGCACAAAAAAGTGTATATGAATGACTAATAAGCACTAATGACATTAGTGAGCTCTTGTGGCCTTGTGGCAAGAAACTGCACTGCAATCCTGGGCACCGCAGTCCTGTGCACCGCAATCCCGAGAGCTTTCTGGCTCTTGAGAAACTTTCAATGTTCTTATTGTTGTTGAGTGACTCAGAGTCACAACCAACTCACAGCTGACCTTCAGCAGGTTTCCAGAAGCAGGAACTCGCGTGGGAGGAGATTGCCCATCCTTGTCCTGCAGAGCAGCTGGGGGGCTCAAATCACATGCTTTCAGCTTGTCAGGGCAGTTCCTCACCACTAGGCCACCAAAGACAAGTTCCTCAGAGTGACTGACATGAAAACAGGAGAGGGTACCACACAGAAGTGAGGACACAGAGAAAGAACACGCTGAGGATGGAAAACGGGGCAGGCACTTTGGAAAGGTTCTTGTGGTAAAAATCCAGAGTTCATTTCTACAGAAACCACCAACTGCACTATTCGTCCAACAGGAAAATCTCTGCACATATAGAGCTGGGCACTCAAATAATCCTAACATGTGTTTGTGACATTTAAAAAGTGGCAACAATCCAGAGACCTGTCAACAGGTGGTGGTGGTTGTTATGTGCCATCGAGTCGCCTGTGACTCATAGCGACCCTGTGTGTAATAGCACTACAACCTGCTCTGTCCTGTGCCAACCTTATTGTCTCTGACACACCTACCCCCCATTACCCGAGTCACTGGATCAGTCCATCTCATTGAGGGTCTTCCTTTCTTGTGCTGTCCCTCCGCCACCCAAAGCTTGATATTACTCTCCAAGGACTGGCCCCTCCTTGCAACATGCCCAAAGTATGTCAGATGGAGCTTCAGAATCCTTGCTTCCAAGGAGCAGCCTGTTTTCATCCTCTCCAGCACCAACATGCTTGTTCTCCTCGCAGTCTCCCAGGCCAGCTCATGGTCATGGCCCCTGGAAAAGGCCTCTGTCCTCAAGAGAGGTCACACTCCTGTCTGGCTCTGAGGAGGGGCATCTTGGATGTCTTGGCTGGAGGTAGAGGAGATGAGAACAGAACCGTGCCCAGGTCCGAGCGCCTGGCCTGGGAGAGGTCTGGATGGTCAGCAGTGAAGCTGGGTGACACGGCGAACCCCTCCTGCTGAAGCCAGGCTGAGTCTTCGGACGCCTCTCCTGCCCAGGCCCCGAGATGCCCGTGGACACGTGCTAATTGGCAGTGAGGGGCAGTTAGGTCCCCGCGGCAGAGTAATTGGACTCTGGAGTCCTCACATGTGTGCTGGATGGGGAAGGACGCCAGCGTCCCAGCGCCACCTCCTTTAAACCAGCACATACTCAGCTCAGGGCCAGCTGCCACTCCGGTGCTCCAGGCTTAGGCCACCAGACTGTCCGAGGGACAACAAATGATCCTGGCCTGCACTTGGCCCAGGGCACCCACAAGCAGGCCAGCTGTGCTCCCAGGTAGGTTCCCATGGATCCTGTCCCCGAAAGTGGAGTGACTAGGTCCATGTAGTGGGAGGTCTTCCCACTGGACATGGATCCCGTTGTGGGGTCCTCTCCACATTCGCTCTCAGCTCCCTACACGGCACTCTCCGGGGCTCCCTCCGCCCCTCAGCATCCGTCCTCTCCTTGCTGGTCAGAGTTCCTCATCAAGAGCACCAAGCCGCCTCCGTTCTCACTGGTCCATGTTTCCCACCTCAGCTCTGTGAGGTGGATGGCAGTTGTCTGTCCTGGGACTCTGCCTCTGTCACAGGCCTGGGCCCCTCGGCCACTCGAGGTCTGCACCACCCCTCCTCTATCTGCGTGTCCACTCCTCCATCCCCTCTCCCACTTGTCCACTCTCTCGTCCCCCTTGTTTGTCCACTATCACCCCCTTTCTCTGCTTGTCCACTCCCTTCCCCCTCTCCCACTTGGCCACACAATCCCCCCTTTTTTGTTCACTCTCACTTCCTCCCCTGCCTCTGTTTGTTCACTCTCTCCCCACCTTTTTCACTCACTCACCTCCTCATTTCTGGAAGCCAGAAGGTGTCCTGGAGATGGGCAGGAGCCGGCCTGGGCCACTTCCTAAAGAACAATTCCACACTTCACCTTCTCGTGGGAGACACTGGGTGACTCCGACCACACTGGCCTTGAACTGGGCAGCGGCCTGCCTCCTCCCCTCCCTCTTGCCCTGGCCTCCATCTCTGAGGCCCCCTTCTCTCCTTCCATCTCTTGCTCATCTACACCTCATCATTCCATCCCTGAAGATGCCAGAAATGACTCTAGATTTTCATTATTGCTGGGGGTTTGAGGGCCACACCAGTGATCGAGACAGTGGCAAGTGAGACAAGGCAGCGGCGACCATGGCCTCTCCTAGGTGTTTGCTTTCGACTGCATGGACAAAGGGCTGAGAAAGGGGCCCTCTCCTTTGCTGTATCCAGACATAGGCATGGCCGTGGGGGCCACAGGCAGATGTCCACTGAAGGGGCAGCCCTAAAGCATAGTGAAAGCCCAGCTCGAGCCCAGCCCCAAGAGCACAGGACCACGCTGTGGTCAGGGCTGGACGCTGCACTCCTGGCAGTCTGCTGGGCCATGGAGTGGGGCCACGACTCTGATGATCTCAGAGGATGAGACCCTAACCTGGAAGCACAGCTCTGTACCGAGCGCACGTGAGGGGTTTCACTGCCCCCTAACTGGGCCACCTCCTCTTTTTCTGCTTTGCCCCTGGGGACATCCACTGTTTTCCTACATAATTTGAAAACTTATTTTTTTCCTTGTGATCCTAGATTGAAAGCATTTGCCCAACAAACATTGCCCATGCTGCCAAGTGGAGTCCAACTCCAAAAATCCCAACCCTGTAAGAGAGCAGAACGCCCTCAGTGCCCTCACACCACTGCCCACCGGCCACCCTATTCTCACATTGGCCACTGAGCTTGAACCACTGACCTCACAGGTTAGTAGCCAAGAGTTGTAACCATTATGCCACCAGGGCATTTTTGAAAGCATTTCCTAATGTAAAATCTCCTCTAGACATAAAGGGACCATGTCACAGATAGAGTTTCCATCATTGTTACGTTCTAATGGCATGTAGAATTTCAATTATAATTTCTCCTTTGATGAAAGCTACAAAGAGTGCTACAAACTTTTTATTAGAGTGCTACAAACTTTTCTCTGTGCAGTTAGAAGTTTATGTTTACTCTGCTATTAATAAATTTCAATATTTTTTATCGACCACTGTTATTTTTTTATAATAGTGCATAGTTAATTGTGGACCAACAGCTTCATCTTACTTGGATCCACAATTAACATCCTTGGTACCAGCAGTCAGGAAAGCACAAGACGCATTGCACTGGGAAAGTCTGCAGTTAGGGACCTCTGCAACTTGTTGAGGAGTAATGATGTCAGTTTGAGGACTAAGGTGTGTCTGATTCAGGCCATAGTCTTTGCTATTCATGCTGAGTCGTAGCTCTGCATCTGAGAGCTGGACAGTGGATAAGGACAACAGAAGAATAATTGATGCCTTTGAGCTGTGCGGCTGGAGGAGGACTGATCATCCCATGGGCATTCAGACGTGTCCTGGAGAGGGTGCAGCTGGAGTGCTCGCTGGAGGCAGGCATGATGAGGCTTCACCTCCCATACTTTGGACATGCTGCTGGGAGGACCTATCCTTTGGAAAGGGACATGATGCTGGGAAGGGAGGAAGGTCGGTGAAGGAGAGGAAGACCCTTGACCCGGTGGATTGACATGGTGACTGCTGCAATGGCTCTAGTGTGGGCTGTGCTGTCTCAGGAGGTAGGTGGATGGCGCAAGATAGACCAGAGTTCAGATCTCTTGTTCATAGGGTTGCTATGAGTCATACTTGACTTGACGGCACTTAACAACAACAACAGCAACAACAACAGTACATAGTAGACAATCAAGATGCTTTTTAATAGTTGACGTTAAGAAGCCATGGCTACATTTTCTCTGGTTTTCAACAGTTTGACTTTTCCTTCCCATCCTACTCAATAAACAATGGAGATGGAAATACTAGGAAGTAATCTCTTTTAAAAAACGTGCACAATTTCTATCAGCCACCTTTATGCATTTTGCAAAAAAAGCAAAATACTGACTTACTTTTTTATTTCATTATTAGATTCATTTTCTTTTGTTCCCCTCTCCATCATTTCTCAACTCCATTAACTTCTAAGATTGATTCTTCCCGTGTGCAAACAATTTTTAAATTCGTGCTCTTAATTTAAGACTATAATTATCCTTTTCTGATATTGTTTTCAAAGAAATAGGGGATCTATGGCTGATCCTTTAGAATTTGTTGATTTTTTTCTTTGATGTCATTATAGAATTTTTCCCAAGAAAGTGTCTCCCTGGGCACTGGAAACAAAAGTATTTCTATCAAGGTATTGAGCTTAATAGCCATGAAATCACATCATAAATTATATCATCCTAATGGTCTGTGTAATTACTTGATTTACTGTGCGGTCTGTCAAGTTGTGAGAGCTGTGTGTTAGAGTTGGCTGCTCCTTCACGAAGGAATTCCAGTCCTCCCTTCCTCCCATATCAAGGTCGGGCTTTGTGAAGACTGTTCTTAGGTCATTTATTGACTGGAAGGGCCAGCATAAAAGTGACCTTTTTGGATCTTGGGTTTCACTTGGTCACATGAAGTTCTAAAGATCACCATCTTCTCCTTCCTTCCTTTTAGCTGGTAGACCTAACCTAAGTGTTGCCCACAGCAGGTTCTCAGAGGGAGTTTAATCACTTGGGAGGAGTTTGCCCATCTTTCTCCTTGAAGAGCAGCTGATAGATTTGAACTGCGCACCTTCAGGATTTCAGTGAAGCTCCTTACCACTAGGCCACTAGAGCTGCCTTACCTTCTTGACTTGTTGTTAAATGTCTTTGAGTCACCTGCAACCTTATGTACAACAGCTGTGAACTGAGCTGAGCCAGTCTCACTGACTCTGACACAGCTTCCTCTCCTGCACTGTTCCTTCACCCTTCAGAACATGATGTCCTTCTGCAAAGACTGGTCCCTCCTGGCTACATGTCCTAAGTATGTGAGAAGGAGCTTCAAAATCCTAGCCTCCAAGGAGAAATTTTATTTCACCCTCTCCAAGACAGACTTATTTGTTTTCTTGGAAGTCCATGGTATGTTCAGGACTCTTCTCCAGCACCACAACTCAAAGGCATCAATTCTTATTCTGTCATTCCTAGTCATTGTCCAACTCTCTGATGCATAGCAAGTAATTGCAAAAACCATGGCCTGGATCAGGTGCACCTTAGTCTCTAGACTGACATCGTTGCTTCTCAGTACTCTGGAGACATAGATCCTTGACAGCAGATTTCCCCAGTGCAATTTGTCTTTTGATTTCCTGACTGCTGGTGTCAAGTGTGATTTACTGTCTCTGAAAACTCATTGGAGGGCCAGCTAGTTAGTTCCGACTCAGAGATACACAACAACAACAACAACAATCTAAGTGTGTGTTCAGTCTCTCTGAGATGAAGGGGTTTGTCTACTTCTTGTAGATAATACATAATAGATTGTTTCCTCTCATAATTTGGGAACCATTATCTTTTGCTAAGTAAGTTTATCCTATTTGCATTCATTACACAGCTACAGAGTTCCTTAGTACTATTGTCTACATTTTATTTCATTTACTATCACATACTATTGCTGTTTATGTTGTTAGATGCCACTGAGTCAACATTCAGATGCTGTGAATGACAGATCTGAACCGTCCTCTGTCCTGCGAGCTCTCATCACCTCTGCTGCTACTGAGCCCGTGGTCCAGTCACCTTATAGATCCATCCTGTCGAAAGCCTTCCTCTTCTTCACTGACCTCAGCCTTTCCAAGCATGATGCCTTTGAGCTGTGGTGTTGGAGATGAGTATTGAACAGCCCACTGAGAGCCGGAAGAACAAACAAGTCTGTCCTGGAGGAAGTGTAATCTGGAGGGTGCTCCTTTGAGGCAAGGATGGCTCTACTCTGCCTCACTTTGGACAGTTTGTCAGGTGGGATCAATCCTTGGAAAAAGACGTCATGCTGGGAAAGCTAGAGGTTCAGAGAATGAGAGGAAGAAAGACTGTCACAGTGACCTTAACAATGGACTTGATCACTGAACTCAGCTTCCCTAGTGATAGCCGCTTCCCCTTTTCCCTCTCCTTCTGCCCTCCCCTCTCCCCCTCTTGAACATTTGTATAAATCTTACTACTCATCTTTCTATTTTTACAATAATGATCTTACGTAGTATTTTATTTTATGAAGCTAAGTCAGTTCACTCAGCATAATGCTCTCTAGACTCTCGCATGTTAGATAGTACTTCACAAAATTGCTTTTCCTTAGTGCTGTGTAGTTTCCCATGTGTGGATGGGCCAGAATTTCTCAACCCATTTGTTTGTTGACGGGCATTTGGGCTGTTTCCACATTCTTGCTCTTGTGAATAGCACTGTTGTGAGCGCCGTGTGCATCTTAGACCTACTTCTTAAAGAATGTTCTCTGCCTTTCTTTCTGAATAGTGCAATCTGCTCTTGGACTTTTCCTTTTCACAGCCTGCGAGCGTAGGCTCAGAAGGCACCATTAAGCATGTCTACACCTCGACGAGCCCACAGTAGCAGCCTCACCAACAGGGACCATTTATCCTTTGTTGATATTTGACTGGAGGAGTCACAGCTGTGGGGGCAGCAGAGCCTGGCATGTGCCCAGGTGCTGTGAACTGGGCTGACTCCCCAGTCTGGCTCTCTAGCCGTAGAATTCTCATCTGGAAATGGGGATGACATCACCTTTTTCCAATGACTCTAACAAGGTTAAATGGCACGACTCATGTTATAACACTTGACATATGGGTAGAATGAGGTGGCATTTCCTTTATTGAGGTGGGTTGATGTTCACCGTTTCATCCCCCATTCTCACTCTTGTGCTACCACCCTTGCCAAGTGCCAGGCAGCTGCTCCCCTTCAAGGGCCAACAGAACGAAAGAAAGCCAGCCGGTTTTCTGCTAGCTTTGGTTGCTGCTCCCGGAGAACAAGGACTTTGGAGGAGAGATGTGCACACGGGTTTCTCTGGCTGTAACTTTAGGAAGTAGATTTCAGGCTTTTCTTTCTCAACCACAAGATTTCAAATACTTTGCCACAGTTTCTTTGCCTTCAGTACATAACCAAGACCTCCGCTTTGCTGGCTGTCCCCTCTGAAACCTTTGGATCTTATAGGACTTTGCCTTTTTGTTCCTCTACAGTGTTTTAAAGGAGTCTTGTTTGGCACAAAGATGGACACCAGAGCAGTTCCCCACTTGGCCCAGAGGCCCCTGCTCTGGGGAGGACCTCCAGGCCCCATGAGTGTATCTGGGTCGGGGTCTGGTTAACCTGGATCTGGCCATCACCTATTCACATGCGCGCTGTCTATGCCACTCTCTTTTATAGAATCAAGTCTGGAACAAAGAAAAGGTCCACAATCTAATGATGTAGAACAACATTCATGAGCCATCAAGTCGATTCTGTGCACAGCGAGCAACCCCGCAGGGCAGCACAGGGCCAATCCTCGGCACTGCCAAGGCGGCGTCTCTGTGGAAGTAGATGCCCGGGCATCATTCTGTTCAGTCTGACGTTTCTATTGGCTCCAGGCTCTCAGGGCAGCTGCACACTCGCAGGATCTGGAGCGTTTGTGAGCGAGAAGCCAGGACGGCGAGCTGGGGCCTGTCCTTAGCGTTAGACTCTTTAGGGGTTCTAGATCCTAAGAAAATCACACAGGGTGGAATCACTGTGGCTCAGGTGGGATAGTTCTGCTGTTGACTCCAACTCACAATCATCCCAGGAGCAACAGCACAAAACCCTGCGCGGTCTCACGCCTACCTCCCCATCGCTGCTCTGCCCTACGCCCACTGAGCAGGCACCGTGCAAGTCCATCATGCTGAGGGGCTTCCTCTTTGCCGATGACGTGCTATTTTACCAAGAAAGTTGGGTTGGGAGCAGGGTACTCCAGGAGTCTAATCCCCACAAGGTCTAGACTCACATGAAACCAGGTGTGAAGTGGTTACCTGGCGATAGTAAATGCTTGACTTAGGTCTGACCTATGCAGAAGCTTCCGGTCTCTGGAAGCCAGGATCCAGCCTCACCCCTGAGGACTGGCTCCTGTCCACTTCTCGGCTGCCCCTCAGCCCCTTACTCTTGCTCGGTGATGTTTTGCAGACCTGCAGCCTTCAAGCACAGAGGAATGAAGGGAGAGAATGTCACCAAGGTGAGTGCCTTCATTCTGCTGGGCTTCCCCACAGCACCGGGGCTGCAGTATGTGCTCTTCCTCGTCTTCCTGCTCATCTACCTCTTCGTCCTGGTGGAGAACTTGACCATCATCTTCACCGTTTGGAGCAGCAGCCCCCTCCACAGGCCCATGTACTACTTTCTGGGCATCATGTCATCCTTGGAGATATCGTACGTGTGTGACATCATCCCCAAGATGCTGGACGGCTTCCTCCTTCAGAGGAAACGCATCTCCTTCGTGGGGTGCATGACTCAGCTCTACTTCTTCAGCTCCCTGGTGTGCACGGAGTGTGTGCTCCTTGCCTCCATGGCCTATGACCGCTATGTGGCCATCTGCCACCCCCTGCGATACCAAGTCATCATGACCACAGGACTCTGTGTCCAGCTGACAGCCTTCTCTTTTGCAAGTGGCTTCACCATCTCTGTGGTTAAGGTCTATTTCATCTCTAGTGCCAAGTTCTGTGGCTCTAACGTCTTGAATCACTTTTTCTGTGACATTTCCCCCATCCTTAAACTGGCCTGCACGGACTTCTCCACTGCAGAGCTGGTGGACTTCGTCCTGGCCTTCATCATCCTGGTGTCCCCCCTGATAGTCACTGTGCTGTCCTATGGACGCATCACCCTGGCTGTGCTGCGCATCCCTGCAGGCACTGGTCGCTGGAAGGCCTTCTCCACCTGTGCCTCCCACCTCACCGTGGTCACCATCTTTTACACAGCTTTGCTTTTCATGTATGTCCGGCCTCGGGCCATTGACACACGAAGCTCTAACAAACTCATCTCTGTTTTGTACACTGTCCTCACCCCCATTTTGAACCCCTTGATCTATTGCTTGCGGAATACAGAATTTAAGGATGCCTTCAAAAAAGTTTTGAGGTTTCGTCAACAATAGAAGGCCATGCATTTGCATTCAAAGCTTCTAGGAATTCGGCTGACCAACCCCAGGCTCTTATGAAGATGTTGAATTTGTAATAATGGAAGGCTCTTGCATTGTTTTAATGTTTCATTCTTTTTCAAAGTACTTCCATATGTCCTACTTTAGCTCATGGAGATCATTATCACATTTATTACTATTGGTCTTGGAGTTACATCATTTCCCTTGTTTTATAATGAGTAGAACAAAATATGGTCAAGTTTAATAAAATTTCCTCACCTTTAAAATTACTAGGGACATTTATGGAGAGAGCAAACCAATCAGGCCATATGACGTCTTGTTGTTGTTATTGTTGATTGCCTTTGAGTCGAGCATGACTATTGGTGACTCTATGATGTCTTAGTCTTGAATAAAACACAATGGCTTATGGTGTGAAGCATTAGACCATGTGGTGCAATGAGATCAAAACATTCTCAGTGAGAAGTGGTCTCTGGAGTTGGGACCAGCAACCTCTCTGTTAACCACTGTAGTTATGTTGTCCTCCAATTGTCCTGGGTTGTCCTCCTGCCAAACATGAACACCTCTTCCCAACCCCATTCTGATGTTTCAAGAACAAAGAGTTTACCCAGGAGAGGTGACCTGAGTCACCTGGACACATGCAGGAGCCGAGCCGGAAGGGCTGTTTCCTTCTTACTCTCTGTTGGATCTTGCACCATGTTTGCTGGTGCGCTGTCAACAAACATTTGTTGAATTAAGATTTAAAGGCTCAGAAAAAGTCTCTAGCCAGTCAAGGGGAAAACACCAGAAGCCTTCTCAAGAACCCAGCGTCATTCCCCCAAAGCCTGCCCCATGGAGCATAAAGGGAGAAGCTGTATTACAGAATGAGAGTTATAGGGGTGTGGGGGGTACACAGGCTCACACTGGCCAGTTACAGGGGCACTGCGGGTACACTTAGAGAAGACAGGCTCACACTGATCAGAGTTTAGTTCTGGGACACTGAGCCTCTGTGGGTCAAGTCTATCAGCTGTTCCATGGAACAAAGATGGGCGATCTCCTCATGTGTGATTTATACCTTTGAAAATCTGCTAGAGGGTCAGCTATGAGCTATGAGTCAGTTCCAACTTGATGGCAAGCAGGTGTTTTCTTTTTCCCCCATTTTGATAATAACAATGCACTGCAATGAAGGGATTGGCGAGATGTAAGGTCCACAACATTGATATAATACTAGCTGAGATGCTTCAACAAACAGATGCCCTGGACTAGGCAATGCTAAGACCTTTAGAAGCAACAATGAATGAAAGGAAATCCAAAAACTCTGTTAATTTTTACTGAAATTAATAATAATAATAATAATAATAATAATAATAAAAGACAGCTGCTTGGCTCACTTACTGGAAGAGATCATATGTGTGTCCATTCCAAAAAAAGGTCAGAGTGATGAAATGATACAATAATGGCATTAATGTCATTAATGTCATATACAATAAAAATTTTGTTAGTCTTTTTAAATGGCTGGAACTGACAGAAAATGGCAAGAAATTCAAGTTAGATTTAGAAGAGCCTGTGGCATAAGGACTCTCATAACTGATGTCTGATGAGTTCGGGCTGGAGGAAAAGAATAGCAGAGAGATGTTTACCTGTGTTGTATTGACAATGAAAATTCATTTTACTGTGTGATTCATAACAGATGATGGCTGACACTGGAAAGAACAGGAACCCCAGAACACTTAACTGTGCTCATGCAAAACATATGCATACTAAGAAGCAGCTGCCCAGAAAGCATGTGGGACCAGTGGATGGTTTAAAATCAGGACAGGTGCATTCCAGGGCTGTGTCCTTTCTCCACATGCTTTGAATCTGTATGCTGAGAAAATAATTCAAGAAGCTTGGCTTTATGAAGAAGAATGTGGGGCAAAGGGCTTGAGTAAAACTCCTCATCAATCTGTGTTATGCAGATGATATACAACCTTCCTAGCAGGGAGGTCAACTTGAAGCACTTTCTGAAGGAGATCAGAGACTACAGCCTTCAATATGGGTTTTATCTCAACACCAAGAAAACAAAAATTCTTGCCAAAAGGAAACATTATGGTAGATGGAGAAAGAATTGTGTTGCTGATGGTTTCATCTTGCTTGGATACTCATCAGTACTCATGATAGCAGCGGTTAAGATGTATTGCATTGGGAAACCTACTGTCAAGGACCTCTTTATTTCTTAAGAATTTATACTTTAACTTTTATTCATTGTTACACATTTTCTTCCCTCCTCCTCCCCTGGCCAACCTCGCAGTGCATCTTTTGTTCCAGATTGTCGTCATAAACATGATGCCTAATGTTATATTCCTTTCAGACAGTTCTTCCCTTCATCTGTCCTACTGCCGTGTTAACTATCTATCTACTCTTTTCCCACTAGAGATGAAAGCAACCTAAGTGCTCAGCAACAAAGGGATTTATATAAAAACTATTGTACATTCACACAATGGAATATTATGCTGCACTGAAAATCAATGAACACAGAAAACATTATAAAACATGGGGTAGCCAGGAGGACATTATGCTGAGTAAAATATCTCACTCACAAAAGGACAAATACTACATAGCTTTGCTGTGAAGGATCTCTTTAAAGTATTAAAGAGCAAGATTGTTACTTTAAAGGCCTGATCCAAGCCACAGTGTTTTCAGTTCTCTCCCATGATCTGGAAGTTGGACAATGGAGTAAGAAGATCAAGGAATTGAAGCCTTTGAATTGTGGGGTTGGAGAAGAGTATTGAATGTCCCATGGACTCCCAAAAGAACAAACGAGACTGCCTTGGAGAACGTGTAACCAGGGTGGCCTTTAGAGGCAAGGACGGTGAACTACCACCTCGCTGTATTTTGGGCGTGTTACCAGGAGGCACAAGTTCTTCCACCGGGAGAGGTAAATGGTCAGCAGAAGAGAAAACTCTCAACAAGATGGGCTGACGCATGCAAATGGGCTCAAGTATGTCGGAGATGATGAGGATGGCGTAGGATGGGCAAGATGTAAACCTGCTGTTCAGAGGGTTCCCACGAATCACAGCCAGCTCGATGGCACCAAACAACCACAGCAACTAGTGTAAAATTCGAAGTTCATATCCACACTCTGGAACCACACAAGAAAGACCTCGCAAGGTGCTTTCTTCAAGATTACTGTCAAAAATTCCCTGTGGAGCATCCCTGGGATATGTCTCTTATGAATTCTGTCTCTGCTTGCTGTTGCTGTTGTGTACCATCAAGTCAGAACCGACCCGTAGCTGACCCTGCAGAGGGTTTTCTGAGGCGGTAAATCACACAGGAGGAGGTCGCACATCTTTCTCCTGGGGCAGCTTGTGGATGTAAGCCATGTGCCTTGATGTTGGCACTCAAGCCCATGTCACTAGGCCACCAGAGCTTGCTGCTGTCTCAGGTATACCACGTCCCATGTTGTCTCAGCACATTGTCCCCCTGCCCCTCATTCCCCATGGTGCCCTGAGTCCACATGCCCCTTGTTGGTCACATATAAAGTGAAGACTGGATTTCCTATGACTGCAGCAGGACATTCTATGTCCCTCCAAGTGCAGCTGGTTGCCCTCAGCCCATTCACCACCTGGTCCTCTCATCGGTCCACACAACCCTCCATCCTTTGGATGTACTCTTGTCGTACAAGAGTCAGGTAAGAGCATCTTGTAAAAGCTATTTAACAGCCTAGAATCCTATCAACATTCTCAGTTGATGGTTGCTGTGCTGGGACTTCCCATAGAAGTTCTGAGAGCAGGTCTTCCTCTCCACACTGCTGGGGAAGAAAGTGGGTGCTCTCCTGTCCTCTTTGTCCACACTTTTCTCTGGTCATGTCTAACTGACTCATCCATCTTCCATCAGTGCATCAGTTCATTAATCTATCTATCTATTTATTATCTATCTATCTATCTATCTATCTATCTATCTATCTATCTATCTATCTACATCTGTCAGTTTGTATTATGTGTTAAAGAGCAAAGATTTCACCTTAAAGGCTCGCTATGAGTTGTACTTGACTCCAAAGTACCTAACAATAACAGCTAGACAGATGATCGATAATAGATAGATAGGCTGGATAGATAAAAAGAAAGACAGCTAGAGAATGGATGCACACATGCATGGATGGGAGGGAAGCTAAATAAACAGGTAGAAGACACAGTGATGGTCACAATGGCCTTAGCTAAGCACAGCGGAAATGTGAGGACAGCCCCGGAGCGAGTCGAGCTTCTAGCTGTTGGACACAGGGTCACTAGGAGTTGCAGTTGAGTAGCCATGACCTAAGAACATCACTATCCATCTAACTTGCAATCTACCTGTCCCTCTGCCTGTTTAGTGACCCTACAAGCAGTAGATCTGAACCCTGTCTGTCCTGTGCCATCCTCATCATCTCTGATGCACTTGAGCCCACTGCTGCAGTCAATCCATCTCATCAAGGGATTCCTCTCTTTTGCTGACCCTCCACCTTTCCAAGCACTATCTCCCTCTCCTGGTGTGTGTGTGTGGCGAGGGGGGCTCTTAGCAGCATACTCACATGTGGAAGTGGAAACAAATATGGATCCCTTACAGCCAGTTGGCCAGGCAACTCTCCTCCAAATTTCCTGGCATGGACTGGCGAGCACAGCCAGGGCTTCATCCGTCATTTGACGCATACCAACTGGTATCACACCAATTCCTGGGGCCTTATTTTTTTGCCACTGCCTTCAGTGCAGCTTGAACTCCTTCCTTCATTATCACTGGCTCTTGATCATATGGTTTTTCAGGAAATATTCTGTTTGCCACTCTTTTTGGTGTAGTGACTCTGCATGTATTCTCTCCATCTTCTTTTGATGATGCTTGGACCATTCTATTCCCTCCCCTCCGCCCGCTAACATCTCTATGTACTGCAACTTGAACTTCTAATTTGTGTTTCAGTTTTTTTCAGCTTGAGAAATGTTAAGTAAGTACCTCTCTTTTTATGCTCAAATACCAACTCTTTGCACATTCCTTCATAGTAATTTGCCTTGCCTTTCTGAGCTGCTTTTTGAAATCGTATCTTCAGCATTTTTATTTCAACATTTCTTCCTTTTGTTTGACTCCTCAATGCTCTAGTGTGATTTTCAGTCTAGTCTGACATCTCTTTTGGTTTTTTCATTCTCCTCTGTATTTTTAGTGACCTTTTGCTTTCTTCATGGCTGATATCCTTAATATCATCCTACAATTCATCTGTTCTTCCATCATTGGTGTTCAATCCTTCAAATCTATTCTTAAGATGATTTTTAAATTCAACTGAGATATACACAGAGTCATTTTGCTTCTCATGGGCCTGTTTTAATTTTCTTCAAATTTTTATAAAGAAAAAAATCCCTGCTACTGAACCAATAGGCAACATCCTGATAAATGAGAAAAATATTGAGACTTTCAATGACTTCATCTTACTTGGACCCACAACCAATACACTTAGTACCAACAGTCAGGAGATCAGGAGACATATTGCACTGGGAAAGTCTGTAGTCAGGGACCTATCAAAATTATTGGGGAGCAATGATGTCATTATGAGGACAAAGGTACACCTGATAAAGGCCATGGTTTTTTCAGTCACTTACTATGCACCTGAGAACTGGACATGAATAAGGATAAGATTGGTGCCTTTGAACGGTGATGCTGGAAAAGAATACTGAACATCCCATGGGCTGCCAGAAGAATAGATATATCTTGGAGAAAGTGCAGTCAGAGTGCTCCTTAGAGGCAAAGACGATAAAGCTTTGTCTCACATACTTTAGGTATGTTGCTAGAAGAGGTTATTCCTTGGAGAGGGACATCATGCTTGGGAAGGTGGAAGAACAGCGAAGGAGAGGAAGACCTTCAACCAGGTAGATTGATACAGGGACTACAGAAATGGGCTTTACCGTGCCAGACTTTGTGAGGAAGGCACAGGATAGTCCAGGGTTCCGATACATTGTTCATAGGGGTGCAATGAGTCATACTCTACTTGATGGCACCTAACATCAACATGACCAAAACATGTGAGACAAAGCTTTGTCATTCAAGTGCCTACTCTGTGCCAGGCACTAATCTAGGTACTTGAGGAACAAAGTTGGACCAAACAGTAAAAGAATCTCAGCTCTGCTGGAATCCACATTTACTAAAGGATAGGGAAAATAGGCAGAATAACTAAGGAAACATTCAGCAGGCGATCAGGGACAATTGGGGACAAGTGTAAGGGGAAATGTAACAGCCAGGGCAACTGGTTCCCAAAGGTACATCGACAGCACGTCTCCAGAACCTGGAAGTATGGTTTTATCTGGAAGAACACTCTCCACTGATGTGATTAACAAAGGGATATAGAGATGAAGATATCATCCTGAATTATCAGTTTGGTCCAAAATCCAATGACAAATGTCCTTAAAAGAAACTTCAGAAGACACTTAGAACAGATCATGTGAAGATGGAGGCAGAGACACAAATGACGTGGCCACAGCCGAAGTGTACCTGGAGCGAGCAGAAGTGCACCTGGAGCGAGCAGAGCTGATGAGACAGGAAAGGACTTTGCCAAGGACCTTCAGAGAGAGCATGGCTCTGCTGGTGCAACGAATGCAGACCTCCAGCCCCAGAATACAAGGGGACGAATTGCTGTTGGTTTAGACCACACACTTTGTGTCCCTTTGTTAGGTTAGCCTCAGAAAATGGATATAGTAGGGAAGGAAAAAGCTCTAGTGGCATAATGGATCAGGAGTTACACTGCCAGCCCTAAGGTGGATGGTTCAATGCCACCAGCTTCTGCTTGGGAGAAAGATGGACAAACTCCTCCTGTGCAATTTATAGCCTCTGAAAACCTGCTGGAGAATCAGTTGTTAAGTTGAAGGAAGGAAAGTATAAGCTTCATGCAT
>NW_006399877.1:1068304-1079688 GCF_000299155.1 Elephantulus edwardii
GTAAATGTGAGTCAGAGGGCTGAAGGAAGGGGCAGACTTCTGGGTCTGTGTGAGGAACGTCGGTGCACAGTGTAGATGGAAGAGGAGAGGAGAGCAGGGCAGAGCTGAAGACGTGGAGAGTAGGAGGGAGTATAGACCATGGTTAGTCCTTGCTCTGAGTGAGGGGCTTCAGAGTCCCCATCCCAGGACCTGTGAGGGGCCCAGATGACGACAGATGACAGGCACAGGTGACCTAGATTCTCAACCTCATAATTACACCTGCCTCCTGACCCTTCCTGCTGACAGAGGCATGTGTCCTGCAGAGGTGTGACCTGGCTGGCTATCAGTACAGGACACTGTCCACCTCACTGACTACATGTAGGACATGCGTGATCAGAGACAAGGCCTGCGCAGAAGGTCGGTTCCCAGGGCGGCCAGCAGTGGACTCTGATGAGGGCCTCTGGTGACCCGAAACCCAGTGGGCTGGCCAACTCCAGCAGCTCTGCAGTTCACTGCCCGGATAATTAGCAGTGTGGGCAGAGGCCTCTGCATGCAAGTAATTGGGCCCTGGAGTCCCCTCGCTCTGTAGAAAAAGTCAAGCCTGCCTTTCTCCGGCTCTCAGCCCACTTCTTAGGAGCTTGCCGGAGTTGTGCCTGGTTCAGGTGGCCAGGAAGTGGCTGTGGGACCCTGGGAGAGCTGCCATCACACTGTGGTCAGCTTGAGCAGTTCACAGGCCAGGCTTCTAACCCCAGGAAGGACTGCACACGTGTCCTGTGGCTGGTTCTTCCTGCCGAGCTTCTTGTCCGCTGGGCCAGATAGCACACTTACATCCGGGTGAGCTGCACATGAGTGTGTGTGTGAGTGAGAGAATGATTGTCAGTCTCAAATACTCCCAGCCCCCAGCTCAGTCAAGTGGTGGGTGGGACTCCCTTACACCCAGCGCCCTCACTCCCAGGCTGGTCCTGGGGCAGACCTCACACCCATGCACACTATGCTGTGTTCTCTCGTCCAACACGGGGCCCAGCTCAAGCCAGATCCTCCATGGACAGTACAGAACGCCGCCAGCAGAGCACGGTCACACAGTGGTGTGCTGTCAGTCTGACCCAAGTGTCACGACAGGTGTGAGCCAAGGTGGCCTGCAGGTGGCTGCCGCAGCGCCAGCAGAGGGAGAGCTGGACGGAGCTTCCCACCAAGCTCCCTAAAAGGACATCCTCTGTGAGGTACGGAAACCAGGCTTCTCCCAAAAGTATTGAAGAAGCTTGACTTCTAACTCACTGAGCAGACCGATGCTTTCTCTCTGTAACACCTTCAAGAACTTTATCATGACATGATCTTGGGCATCTTCACTCAAACCCTGGTGAACTTTAAGTCTCTGTCCAAGGGCCAGGAAAGAACAAGCAACAAAAACAACTTTCTCAAGTCAAAGGGGGATCTTCCGTTGGGTTCTGTGGCGTGGTGGCGTCCGGGGGAAGCCTGGAGTGTGGCTGACAGTAACGTGTTGTGAAATATCTTGATTCTCACTCATGTTCCCTCACGGTGCCAACATCATGCTCAGGGAAGCTGGTGAGGGGGACGCAGGAACTCCCAGCACTGTCTCTGCAAAATCTATTTAAGTCTAAATTGATTTAAAAACAGACCTTTTATTTGTAAGCAGATACAATTTCTCTCAGACTTTCAAGTGAAGGAGAGAGGAGGTTCCAGAGACCCTTGTAAGTAAGAAAAGTGTTCTATTTAAGCACTTACTCTGGAGATGAAGTAGCCAAATCATTAACGATGACTTTATCGTTAGTCGCTGTGATCTGCCCTCAGCCCTTGGTGGCTGTCACTCTACAGGGTCTTCCTCTGCCCAGATAATCAGCATGAACCCGGGAGGGGGCTCTCCTGACCTGTGTGATGCAGAGAATGAGACTGGAAGCTCCCAAGACAAGAGCAGTGAGCAAACGAGGGCTCTTCCTTCCAAGAATCCCCCAGACACCCAGCCCTCATGGACAGCAAGCCTGCTGTGACCCACTCAGCTGGACAGACGTACACTGCCCTGTCCATGGACCACATCCAGAAGTGAACCCTGCATGGTCAGACATGAACACCCCTGGAGAACAGGAGACTGACTGCTTAGCTTATAGAAGAAACATTAGCCTTTAGTTGATGTCCTAATACCAAGTGCTTGAAATTGACTGAGGATGGCACGTCTTTCCGAGTGCAGACCTGTGCTCAGGGAGAACTCTTTTTAATCACTTCTTGTGCGGTGTAAGTGGGTATGGGGACACACGGACCAGGAATACCAGGAAGGAGACCTCTTCTGTTTGCAGTGACTTCTTGGGCTGGGAGCCCTCAGCCTCTTGGGATCATCTTGAGTGTGGTTCCAGTTTATAAACCATTCCCCTTCTGTGTGGGGAACACAGCATGGACATCACGTGAGAGACTGAACACCAGTCCTGCATCTCTGAAGGTTAAAGGCGACCAGTCTTCATAACTGAAGCAAAGAGTGAGTAGGTACTGCAAAGGGTGGGGGTCCCTGGCCTGGTTTCACTCGGCTGCTCTGCCTCATCTCCAGATCCCAGTCCCAGGACGTGTGCTCACCCTGGCTTTCAGCTATCTCTGCTGAAGAGACCATGAAGCGGCCTCCCTCTTAAAGATTTAAGTACCAGATCACTGGTTCTCAGGATTTCTTTCCTCCCTGGTCCCCTCCCCATGACTGCATTTAAATTTAACACAGAGTTCTTTTCTAGTTAAAACTTGGTAAATAAATCTATGATTATTCTGTCCTTCTGCTTCAGAGAGCCAAGAGTCTGGTCTTTGAAACCATGACATGATCTCACCCCTAAGATCAGCTTTGACCTCTCCAGCTGCCCCTCAGTCCTTTACTCTTGCATGGCGATGTTTTGCAGACCTGCAGTGCCCACACACAGAGGAATGAGGGGTGAGAATGTCACCAAGGTGAGCGCCTTCATTCTGCTGGGCTTCCCCACAGCACCAGGGCTGCAGTATGTGCTCTTCCTCGTCTTCCTGCTTATGTACCTCTTCGTCCTGGTGGAGAACTTGACCATCATCTTCACTGTTTGGAGCAGCAGCCCCCTCCACAGGCCCATGTACTACTTTCTGAGTGCCTTGTCATCCTTGGAGATCTGGTATGTGTCCAACATCATCCCCAAGATGCTGGACGGCTTCCTCCTTCAGAGGAAACGCATCTCCTTCGTGGGGTGCATGACTCAGCTCTACTTCTTCATTTCTCTGGTGTGCACGGAGTGTGTGCTCCTTGCCTCCATGGCCTATGACCGCTATGTGGCCATCTGCCACCCCCTGCGATACCATGTCATCATGACCACAGGACTCTGTGTCCAGTTGGTGGGCTTCTCCTTTGCAAGTGCCTTCACTGTTTCCATAATCAAAGTCTGCTTTATCTCTCGTGCTACGTTCTGTGGCTCTAACGTCTTGAACCACTTTTTCTGTGACATTTCCCCCATCCTCAAACTGGCCTGCACGGACTTCTCCACTGCAGAGCTGGTGGACTTCATCCTGGCCTTCGTCATCCTGGTGTTCCCCCTGGTGGCCACTGTGCTGTCCTACGGACGCATTACCCTGGCTGTGCTGCGCATCCCTTCAGGCACTGGTCGCTGGAGGGCCTTCTCTACCTGTGCCTCCCACCTCACCGTGGTCACCATGTTCTATGTGGCCATGATCTTCATCTATGTCCGACCTCAGGCCATTGACACTCGGAGCTCCAACAAGCTCATCTCTGCTGTTTACACTGTTCTCACTCCAATAATGAATCCCCTGATCTACTGTTTGAGGAACACAGAGTTTAAGGACGCCTTGAAGAAGGCTTTAGGCTTTGGCCACAGTCTACCATAGACTGAATGGTCTAAAATCTAGTTTATGTTGTTAATTAAATAACAATTCCACTGCACTTCTTGTTGTGCAAGGTGATTTTTTTCGATGAAGTTGAAATAACTACAGAACTGTGCACGTGGAACACCCTTTCATCGGATGTGTCTCCACAAGCGGATACTCCTGTAGGAAACACCACATCAAAAGCCCCTACATTCTCTCTCTCTTGTTCCCATTAAACACTAAGTTCTAGACCAGATAATAGTTTGTCTTTCAAGTTTTATGAATGGATTCACAAAATATTTATGCTTCTTTCATTCAGTCTATACATGGGTGAATAATCGTTGGTTTTGCATGGATCCATAACTCACATTTTTTTGTTCTTGTATAAACCCATCTAAATACAGCTATACAAGCCATTGCAATAGAAAATAATAACAATGCTGTCTGTTACAAAGGGAGCTCGAACTCTGAAAAAAAAAAAAAAAAGGGAGCTCGAGCAACATAGAGTCACTGCGTCAATCCATCTTGTTAAAAGCTTTCTCTTTTATGCTGACCATCCACTTTTCAAGCATGATGTCTTTTTACAAGGACTGGCAACTCTTAACAGCATGCCCAAAGCCTGGAGCATGAAGTGTCACCATGCAGCCTCCAAGGAGCACCGCACTTTCACTTTCTCTAAAACATACTTGTTTTTTCTTTCGACAGTCCATGGACTATTTTCCAACACCACAACTCAAAGGCTTGAATTTATTTTTCATTCTTTCAGCTTGAGAAATGACAAGCGAGGTCTTCTCTTTTTATTCTCCAGTTTCAGCTCTCTGCACATTCCTTTATATACATTGCTTTGTATTTTAGAGATGCCCCTCTGAATCTTCTGTTCAGTTCTTTCCCCCACCCTTTGTATATCCTTTTTAAAAAATACTTTTTTTCTTTTATACTGGTTCACTTACAAAATTTGTATACATTGTTTTCTTACACCAGATCTTTCCCATTTCCTTTACCCACCTCTCCCTCCACCCATCAAATTGGTGACCCTATGATTAACCTCCCCACCCCTCTGCTTCCATACTTCCTCATACTTGCTTTATAATAATGGTTTTATATAATATTTGCCCTAATGGGATTGATTTAGTTGACCAGCTGGGCTTCTGACGACTGCAGACAGCAGAATAGCTGAAACCTTTCTCGGGCGGAATGCATTCCCTGACTTTGGCTGATGTAAAGGTTTTGAACAATTCAAGTTTTATTCATGATTAGAGTTGTAGAGTGGCTTTAGGCCTTTTGTTCATAGGGTCACTGTGAGTTATGCTCCACTTGAAGGCAATCAACAATAATAATCATAACATTTCAATAAAATCTAAACAGTATTTTATTTACTATGGAAAGCAAATGATATTCTGTTTAATAGAACTAGCTTAATACCTCTACAGTAACTCTCAAGTTAGGTAGTAATTTACAAAATCATTGTTCCTGCATGCTGTGTAGTATTCTTTTTTTAAAATTTTTTAAATTCTTTTTTTGTGAATTCTTTTTTTTTAAATTTATTATTAATTTCAATGAAAATTTACAGAGACTTTGGATTTCCATTTATTCATTGTTGCACTTTTGCTGTGTAGTATTCTATTGTGTAAATGTACCATAATTCATTCTTCAGTCGTTCAGTTGTGGTTGGACATTTGTGCTGTTTCCATGTTCTTGCTTTGGTGACTAATGCTGCTGTGAACATTGGTGTACAAGTCTCTGTTTATGCCTCAGCTCTCATTTTCTCAGAGTATATTCCAAGCAGTGGAATAGCTGGGTCATACGGAATTTCTATGTCTAGCTTTTTGAGGAAACTCCAAGCTGCCTTCCAGAGTGATTGTACCATTTTACAATCCCACTAACAATGTCCGAGAGTGCCTATCTCTCCACGTCCTCTTCAATATTTATTACATAATGGTGTCCTGTTAAACTTTGCCACTGCTACTGGTGTGAGATGGTATCTCATTGTTGTTTTGAGTTGCATCTTTCTTATTGCCAGTGATTTTATACAGTTCTTTATAAGCATCTCTTCCCTTTGTTTTGGCTTCTTGATGCTCTAGTGCAATTTTCAGAATCTCTTCTGACATTTATTTTGGTCTTTTCTTCTCTGTCTTTGTAATGACTTCTTGCTCTCTTCATGGGTATCTTTGATGTCATCTCACTACTCATTTGGTCTTCTATAATTAGCATTCAATGCATCAAATCTATTGTTAAGATTATTTTAAAATTCAGGTTAGATAGACCCATTGTTGTATTTTGATTGTGGACTTGTTTTCATTTTATTCAACTTCAATTTAAATTTGTACACGAATAACTGATAAACTGGACCACAGTCAGCACCTGGTAGGACTGCTGATAGTAAGCTTCTCCAGCGATTCTTTCCATAGACGTAGTCAATCTGAACCCTGTTCAGTCCATCGTGTGGACACCATGTAGATAGCAACCATCTGTATTTTTTTTCAAAAGGTATTTGCCATGAATAATCATTAAATGACAAAATTCAGTTCTTAGTCTCTGGTCTCATTTCTGTCCCCAAGCCTATAATTTCCAATTATCATTCCTTTCAGTTTATTTCTAACTTTTACATTCCAGTTATCATTTATTATTAATGCATCTTGACTACATATTTGGTAAATTTCAAACTGCAAGAGTTGGTAGAATTCCTCTATTTCCTCCTTCTTGGCTTTAGCTCCTGGTGCACATATGTGAATAACAGTTGTATCAACAGGTCTTCTTGGTATGTATATGGATAGTGTCCTATCACTCGTTATACTTCAGGTTGGGTCTCAAAGAGGTCTTTTTTCACTGTGAATGCAACACCATTCTTTCTCAGTTTTCCATTCCCAGCAGAGTAGATCATTGGATGGTCTGATTCAAAGTGGCCAATGCCAGTCCATCTTAGCTTGCTAATTCCTAGAATTTCAATCTTCCATTTCATTTTTAGAACTTCTCACTTTCTTACATTCACATCATTCCATGTTGTAATTATTAATGGCTGCTCACAGCAGTTGGTCCTCCTTTTTCAGTGTCTTCCACTCTGAGGGCTCCACCTCTGGCACTATGGCCAAGTGTCTTTCTGAAGTCAAGGTTAGGGGGCTACAAGTCCAGACATGAGATGCCAGCTCCAGGAGGAGGCTCTCTTGTACTGCTTGTGGAGGGACATCCTTGTCTCTGTCGACATGTGCAGGCCCAGGCTTCCCTGGAGTCCTCAAGCCTCCTGGTCTCTCGTGGTGCCAGGTCTTTGTCACGTCGGGCTGAGGTTCAAAAAGGTGCACTCTGCTCTGGGCAATGATTTCTCAGAGGTGTCTGGCTCACTTTTCTCTGTTTTTGTCTTTAGTGCAAGAAAAGACTTTACTGGCCACCCCTAAGGAAAACTGCCTTTATATTAGATTTCATCATGGGATTAGGGTGTATCACACGTTGCAATCTTAATCCTTCTATAGCTATTTGGTTTACCAGATTATGGAGAATCATGGCTCCTACATTACAGTTATAAGCATGTATGTTGGGGAGTCTTAGAGGAAGTGTAACCCAGGATGCTCTTTAGAGGTAAGGATGGTGAAACATCATCTGATGTACTTTGGGTGTGTTGTCAGGAGGGGGTTCAATCCTTGGAAAATGACATCATGGTGGTAAAGCTGGAGAGTCAGAGAAAGAGAGGAAGACCTTTGACTAGATGTATTGATACAGGGATTGCAATGGTGGCTTTGAGGATTTCAGATATGGTGAAGACGGTGTATGATAGGGCATGGTTCCACCTGTTGTTCACAGGGTTACTAAGAGTCATGTGGAAGCAGGAGCGGCATCCACTTCCTAAACAACATGGCTCTGGAAACTCTATGAACTTGGAGAAACGACGATGTTATAGAAAGGCTTCAGGCGTTTTGTTCATGTTCATAGGGTCTCTATGAGTCATGCTCGACTCAACAGCTATCAACAACAACAACATGAGTCATAGTTAACTTGGTGGCACCTAACAAGCCACATCAGCGTTCTAGCTGCTTTCTTACCCTTCCTGAGACTATTTCTTCTCTTCCATTGTCCCAACCTGCACGTGGTCGTCTTAGCTGCTCAGGCTGTTCGTTGGAGGTAGTGAGAGTGATTGCCAATTGTAGCCAAACACAACTGATACATCTCTGTCTAACTATAGCTCTTTAACAGAAGTTTTTCAAAACAGGAAACACTTCAAGACCTTTGCATGCCATCCTTGCACAGGGGTCTTATATTTTTAATATATGTGCTGCCAGGGTGAGAACTCCTGCCATGCTCTTCCAGGGCCTTTCCACACTTGTGCTGTGATGTTTCAGTGACATTCCAGTACTCACATAACAGTCCACGTGAACTAAACTATGGGTCACACCTCCTCACAAGGATGTTTTGGCTTCTGGGATTTCCCTCAACAGATGAACCAAACTTCCCCAATTAGTGATCAGTTGTTATGCGCTATCAAGACCTTGCACAATGGATTAATATCTTACCCTGTCCTGCACGACCAGCTCCTGAGACAGCCCCAAACTGACACCATCCACCCTGTCAACCATGTCTCGTGGCTGGCTCGCCAGTTCTCTGAACTTGTTGTTGTTAGTTGCCCTGAGTCAAGCAGGATTCACAGCGATACTGTGAACAACAGACCTGAACCCGGTCCTATCCTATACTGTCCTCATCATCTCTAGCACACTGGAGTCAATTGCTGCAGTCTTTAGGCCAATTCGTCTTGTTAAGGGCCTTCCTCTCTTTCACTGAAACTCCATCCTTCCTAGCATGATGTTCCTTTCCAAGGAATAATCTCTCCTGGTAACATGCCCAAGGTATGCGAGATAAAGCTTTATCATCCCTGTCTCCAAGCAGCACTCTGGCTGCATCTTCTCCAAGATGTATCTGTTTGTTCTTTTAGCAGTTCATGGGATATTCAGTGTTCTTCTTAAACATCACAACTGAAAGGCATCATTCTTCTTTTATCACCTTTATTCATTGTCCAGCTCTCAGATCCATAGCAAGTGATTGAGTAAAGACCATAGCCTAAATCAGGTGCACCTTGGTCTTCACATTAGCATGATTTCTTCTCAGTACGTTGGAGAGGTCCCACTCAACAGACTTGCCCAATACAATACATCTCCTGATCACCTCCTGACTGCTGGTACCAAGGGTATTGTTTGTAGATCTAAGTAAGATAAAGTCATTGGCAAATTCAATCTTTTCTATGTCTATCAGCATGTTGACTCATCAGTCTAGTGGTGAGATTTTTCTCTTCTTGATGTTGAGCTGCAATTCATACTGAAGGCTGGATCCTTTGATCATCTGCAGCAAGCATTTCAAGGCCTTCTTACTTTGAGCAAGCAAGGTCATCGGCATACCGCAGGTTGTTGATGAGTCTTTCTCCTGTCCATATTCTTCTTCTTCATAGAGTCCAGCTTCTCAATCAATTTGTTCAGCATCCAGATTGAATAGATATGGAGAGAAGGTACAACCTGATGCACATGCTCCCTCCAAGAAACCAGTTACTCTAAATTTTCTTCCAAATATGGAGGAGGCCTAGAGACAGCAAAGCGAGACTGGAAGTTCCAGAGTGATGGTCTACGAGTGTATTAAGGGCAAACTTGAAGGAAAGGCGCCGGGCAGCAGCAGGCCTGGTTCAGGTCTCCGAGACTCCCCCGGGGGAGGCAGGAGATTTACAGCCCCAGTGAGCAACCTGTCAGGACTCTGAACCGTGAAGGTCATGCTAGTTTGTGTTACATAAGAACAATTTAGCAAGTAGCAGTGCACTAGCACAAAGCCATATCCAGTCTTGTGAACCCTGCTCCTCTACAGTTAAACAAAGAGAATCATCAGAGTGAAAAAAAGCCTTACGTAATGATAAAAATGATCACTTTGACAACACATCACAGCAGAATAAAACCAAAAACTGTTTTTGCTAGGTCTATTTTGAGAGAGCTCTAGTGGCAAGAAGCTGGTCTACAATCCCAAAATCATGCAGTTCAAATCCACCAGCTGCTCTGAGGGACAATCAGCTCCAGTGTGACATACAGCCTCTGAAAACCTGCTAGAGGCTCAGCTGTGGGTCAGTTCCAGCCCTTTGGCATACCTCCATGAGCACAGCTCTATTTTGACTCTTAGCACGCCTTTAAGAATAGAACTGCCTCTTAAGGTTTCCAAGGCTGTAAATATTTATGCAAACGGCCACATCTGCCTCCTGAGGAATAGCTGGTGGATTTGAATAATTTTCTGTTTGCAGCCAGACACTTACACCCTGTACCTTCAGGGTTCCTTCGTTAAGACGTAGCCCCTGCCTGCGAGTTGATTCTGACTAACAGTGACCTTGTAGAGAAGGGCAGCGTTTCCCAGAATGTAAACCTTTACAGAACAGATTCCTTCATCTCTCCCCTGAGGGGTTGCTGATAGGTGACTTTTTGGTAGCAGTGGTCATGGATTCAATTGTGTCTACCAAAAATATATGTCTGTTTGGCCAGGAGTCCCAATAGAATGCAATTATTTGTTTTAAGTAAATCCTCACCTCTCTGATGCTGTTGTTAAGTGTTATCGGCTATGACTCACAGGAACAGTTTGGGAAGTTAGAAGCCTGCATTTCAGATGCCGGCTCTAGGGGAAGCCATTTCCTGTCTGTCACATCTTGCCCCCTCCTTTATTTTAAACTGGTTTATTTACAAAGTTCTAATACATTGTTTCTCACACCGATCTTTCCCATTTTCTTCACCCCTTGCCCCATCAAATTGTGTGACATTATGACTAAACAACCCCCCATTCAGCAAAATTCAACAGAACAGCAAACAGCAAATGCTGGTGAGGTTGTGGAGAAACTGGAACGCTTATTCACTGTTGGTGGGAGTGAAAAATGGTGTAACCACTGTGGAAGGCGCTATGGTGCTTTCTCAAAAAGTTGGAAATAGAAATATCTGTTTGTACATCTTATCCATTTGGACAGACATATACTATCTATGAATTCCTCTATAATCCATTCATCCTGTCTATCTATATATCTAGCCATCTTACCTACCTACCCACCCCACTTTTCTTTCTGTCCTCATTCCCTGTCAGTCTCTTTAGATACCCATCCTTCCTTCCTTCCTTCCCTCCTTCCTCCCATCCATCCATTTATTTATATATCTATTATCTCGCCATCCAAATTAATTTACCAATTCAAGAACCTCCTATATATGCCAGGTACTTGAGGAACAAACATGAACAAAACAATTAAAAAAATCTCAATCCTCTTGGAGCTTATATCCTATTAGAAAGAAGACAGAATAAATACGTGTAACACTCAGCCTGACTACCTGAGCCCAGAAGGCCAACCTCCAGAACTAAAGCAGGCGATCGTTGCTTTAAGTCACTCGTGCTCAGAGGAACAGTCCATAGGGAGGTGCACTACTAGCCCACAGCCAGAGCCTCTCCAGTAGTTTGAGTCCAACAGCAGATCCATAATACAAAGATGGACAATCTCCTCCAGGGCAAATTGTTGTTGTTGTTGTTATGTGCCGTCGAGTCGCCTGCGACTCATAGCGACCCCTATGTACAACAGCCCTAAACTCCGCTCT
>NW_006399877.1:1081523-1087324 GCF_000299155.1 Elephantulus edwardii
TGATATCCTCCCACAACTCATCTGGCCTTCGCTCATTAGTGTTCAAAGCCTCAAACCTGTTCCTGAGATGGTTCGGAAATTCAGGTGGGATAGACTCAAAGTCATATTTTGGTTGCCTTGGATTTGGTTTAATTTTCCAGGGCAAATTACCACCTCAAAAATTTGCAGAAAGGTCAGCTGTGTGAGGACTGACTTGACAGCAGTGAGTTCAGGTTTAAGTCACTCACTTTATGCTAATATGTTAAAGTAACTCTAGGAAATGATTACAGCAGGGAAGGAAAGAACACGATTCCTGGACAGGAGAGGGCATGGAGACTGGAGAGGCGAAGGAAGGAGAGAAATGCAGGCATCTGAAGAACATTCCAGAGGCAGGGAAATGTGAGCTGGGAAGCTGAAAGGAGGCTGGTCTACCATTATATGAGGATCATCAAAGGAGAATAAGGTGATAAGAAGGCAAGCAGAGCAGAGCCAAGGGAGTGGAGGTGGGAGGGGAAGCCAGGCCACAGTGGGGCCTCTGCAGTGCATGACAGGGGAGCAGTGATGATCTTCGGAGGCCCCAATCTAGCACCTGGCAGGGCTTCAGATGGGTGGCAGGCTGATGGGGACATTCTACTCTAGGATTGGCTTTGATCTTCAACCTCAAAATCACCCCTATCTCCCACCATTCTTGCTAAGAGGCATGTGTCCTTCAGAGGTGTGGGCTGGTTCTCGTTACAGGCCATTCTTGACCCCAAAGAGGGCAGGACCTCAGGTAACCAGGGATAGTCCTTAGGCTTGTGCAGGAGGAAGCTGACCAGGGTAGCCAGCAATGGACTCAAACCTCTGGGGCCTCTGGTGACCCCATGCCACCCCCAGGTGGCCACTCTGAGGCTGGCTTCCCTCCTAATTGGCAATGTGGCCAGTGGCCTCTGCACTTAGTAATTGGACTCTGGAGTCCTGGAGCTCAACAGAAAAAGCCACGCCTTTCCTCTCATGACTCCTTGGTCAGCCCACTGCTCACGAGCTTTTTGCTGCTGTGGTCCATCTCTGTAGCCAGGTAGCGACTGTGGGACACAAGAGCAGCTGCCTTCACTCCTCCAGTGGGAGGCTTTCCGACCCCAGGAAGGACTGCACGACCGTCCTGTGATCTCCTTGTGCTGCTGGGTCTTCTCAGTGTGCTGGTGAGCTGTACCTGTGTGTCTGAATGTCTCTCTGTGACTGACCACAGCCATGCGCCCCTGACCCGAATCTGGTAGGGGAAGAGTGGGACTCCTCTGTAATCCCCTTTCCAACATCCAGCCTAGTAGCCCACAGCTCTGTAGGTGGGCATCACATTCATGATGCCAAACCAAGTCCTAGTTCCCAACACACATCCAGCCCCAGCTGGAGTTACTGTGGACCCAGAAGTGCACAACACACAGCCACCCACAGGCCACGAGTGCTTCAGGCCACTAGTGCTTCCCCCTGACCCTGGTGCTTCTGCAGATATGAGGCAAGGTGCCCCTGTATGGCTTCAGGTGGGGGTACCAGCCAAGGCAGGAAGGGTGGCACTGCACTTTTCCACTGGTATACCTGAAAATACTGACTCTCTAAGTAGAGAAACCTTCTGTCTTCTCTCTCAAATTTTCTTAAAAGATCTGTTAGTGGAAATGAGGTTGGAGTCCCTCTGAAGTCTGGTTGATGCTTGGTTCTCACAGATGTTCCTGGGATGTGTAAATCTCTTCCTCAGGAGAAGCTGGGTGAGGGGATTCAGGAATTACTAGCACAGTTTGCAATGGTTTTCTAAACCCAAAATGATTCTAATCCAGAAAATTTATCTGAAAAGAAAACATAGCCATTGGCGAATGTTCAGATGAAGAGATGGGCTCCAGAGACTATTTAGTAATCACTTATAAACAAAAATGTTGTGTTTAAACAATTAAGCTATTGATTAAGCAGTCAACTCATTAATGACCCATTTGCTATGGGTCACTGTTGGAGCTGGCAAGAATTAGTGGTCCCACGTGTTAGAGAGCACAGCTAGCTCTAGAGGGCTTTCTACTGCCCCGATAATCAGCACAAACTAGGGAGGGGATTCTACTGACCTGTATGACGGGAATCTCGAGACTTGGAACCCCGAAGAAAAGAGCAGTCGGTTGTGGGGGCTCTTCCTTCCAGAGGCCCTAGACATCCAGTCCTTATGGACAGCAAGCCTTCTGTGACCTGCTCAGCTGGACATATGTGCACTGCCCCGCCCCTGACAATGACCCAGAACATTCAGTGTCAGACAAGAACACCCCGGTAGGACAGAGATTGCAACTCCTTTGCTTCTAAGAGACATTAAGTTTTAGTTGGCATACTTGAAATTCCATGGCTTTGGAAATGTCTTCCTGAGTGTAGACCTCCACACCAAGGGAATTCCTTTCTAGCTGCTTCTCATGTTGGTGAGTGGGGATGGGAGTAGCTGGGTCACAGAATAGAGACACTTGGGGGAAAATCACACTTATTTGCAGTAACTTCTCAGACAGGGAGGGCTCGTCTCCTAGGGAGGGTCATGGATGTGCTCTTGGTTTATACAGAGCTCACTCTCTGTGAGGCACTTCTCATGACACGCACTACTTATCTGAGAGTGAATGACAGCCTCACATCTCTAAAAGGTGAGGAGGAAAGCTCGCAGATCTTCACTATGGTTGAGGCACAGCATGGGGGAGTGCGGGCTCTTGAGGCTCAGCAGTCTCCCTCAAGTCTCAAGCACCTGCTCCTCAGAATATCTTCCTCCTTTTTTTCCTGCTTCCTTACTATATCTAAATTCAGCACAGGGGATTTTTCAGATTTAAAATTTGGCAAATAAATTTTTTAGTTATTATGCACTGCTGTCAAGAGTCAAGAGTCAGGCCTTTAAAAGTAGATGGTGACCTCACCCTCTGGGTCCCGCTTTTATTCTCTCCAGCTGCCCCTCAGTCCTTTACTCTTGTATGGCGATGTTTTGCAGACCTGCAGTGCCCACACACAGAGGAATGAGGGGTGAGAATGTCACCAAGGTGAGCGCCTTCATTCTGCTGGGCTTCCCCACAGCACCGGGGCTGCAGTATGTGCTCTTTCTCATCTTCCTGCTTATGTACCTCTTCGTCCTGGTGGAGAACTTGACCATCATCTTCACTGTTTGGAGCAGCAGCCCCCTCCACAGGCCCATGTACTACTTTCTGAGTGCCTTGTCATCCTTGGAGATCTGGTATGTGTCCAACATCATCCCCAAGATGCTGGACGGCTTCCTCCTTCAGAGGAAACGCATCTCCTTCGTGGGGTGCATGACTCAGCTCTACTTCTTCAGCTCCCTGGTGTGCACGGAGTGTGTGCTCCTTGCCTCCATGGCCTATGACCGCTATGTGGCCATCTGCCACCCCCTGCGATACCAAGTCATCATGACCACAGGACTCTGTGTCCAGTTGGTGGGCTTCTCCTTTGCAAGTGGTTTCACCATCTCAATGATCAAGGTATACTTTATCTCCAGTGCTACGTTCTGTGGCTCTAACGTCTTGAACCACTTTTTCTGTGATATTTCACCCATCCTCAAACTGGCCTGCACGGACTTCTCCACTGCAGAGCTGGTGGACTTCATCCTGGCCTTCATCATCCTGGTGTTCCCCCTGGTGGCCACTGTGCTATCCTATGGTCACATCACCCTGGCTGTGCTGCGCATCCCTTCAGGCACTGGTCGCTGGAGGGCCTTCTCTACCTGTGCCTCCCACCTCACCGTGGTCACCATGTTCTATGTGGCCATGATCTTCATGTATGTCCGACCCCAGGCCATTGACACTCGGAGCTCCAACAAGCTCATCTCTGCTGTTTACACTGTTCTCACTCCAATAATGAACCCCCTGATCTACTGTTTGAGGAACACAGAGTTTAAGGATGCCTTGAAGAAGGCTTTAGGCTTTGGTCCAACTCCAGCATAGGACATTCAAGTGCTCTGGAATCTAATATATGGCGGTAATAAAATAGCACTTCAATGGTATTTCTTTCTTTGTAATGTAAAATTTTAGATGAGGTGGGTGTGTCTTCCTTCACAGAGGGACTGAGCTCTCGTAGGGAGGACCCCCCCCACCATGAATTGTAAACTCCTTCATGTTCCACCCCTGCCTGCTGATAAGCACCAATTTCTAGTACATTAGGTTTAGTGAATGGATTTTCTAAGTGAATGCTACTTTCATTAACCTTTATTGATGACTGTGCATGTAACAATAATGCATGCATTCTGGTTGTAGCATTTCATCACAGAACTCTATAACCATACATATATATTTGTAATCATTATGGAAAATATTAATAATGCTTTGTGTTATGAAAAGTGCTGCTATAAATATTCTGGCTCATGTCTTTTTATTGTTTTCTATTTGAAAAGTAAAAAAAAAATTCTTTCATTGTTATACAATCTCCCCCTCCCGCCCAGTCCACTCCACTATGCAGCTTTCATTCTGGTCTGTTGTCATGACAATAATACCTAATCATATATTCCTCCTAAACAATTCTCTCTCTCATCTGTTTCAATGCAGTATACATTATTTATTCCCTCTTAGTTTCCCCCCAACTCTAGTTAGTCCCATTTTACAACAGTGACACTACGCAGTATTTGTCTTTTTGTGACTGAGATATTTCACTCAGGTCACCCATTTTGTATACTATTTCATGAGTTCTTTCTTTTTCAATGCAGCATAGTATTTTGTTGTGTGAATATATCACAGCTTCTCTAGCCATTCGTTTGTTGATGGGCACTTGGGTTGTTTCCATCTCTTTGCTATTGTGAACAAAGCCACAATAAACATTGGGTGTTCATATATCTGTTTGGGTGGCAATTCTGGTTTCTTTAGGGTATCTTCCCAGTGAATTGCTGAGTCAAATGGTATTACTATTTCCAAACTTTTGAGAAAGCAACATACTGTCCTCCATAGTGGTTGCATCATTTTATACTCCCACCAACAGTGAATAATGTTTCCAGTTTCTCTGCAACATCGTCAGCATTTGTTGTTTGCTGTTCTGTTAAATTTTGCTATTTTCACTGGGGTGAGATGCTATCTCAAATTGTTTTGGTTTGCATCTCTCATAGAGCTAGGGATTTAGAACATTACTTCATGTGTTTGTTTACTATCTGAATGTCTTCTTTGGTGAAGTGTCTGTTCATATCCTGTGCCCATTTTTCAACTGGGTTATTTACCTTTATCTTGTGCAGTGTATTTTATAAATTCTAGATATAAGTCCCTTATCTGACATGTCATTACCAAATATTTTTTCCAGTCTGTGGCTTCCCTTTTTACCCTGTTAGAGAAGTTTTTGGATGTTAATAGAGATTTTATTCTTAGAAGGTCTCATTCATGTATTTTATCCTCTCCTGGTTGTTAGTTTTTCAGGATGCTTGGAAGATTGTTCATGCTGTGGATTAGGGCTCCTAGAGTTCTTCCAAGCTTTTCTCTAATGAAGTTTATAGTCCTTGGTTTTAATCACAGGTCCATGATCCACTTTGGGTTTCTTTTTGTGTATGGAGTGAGATTTGGATCTTGCTTGAGTTTTCTGCAGATAGTTTTCGAACTTTGCCAACACCATTTATTAAAGAGGCTATCATTTCCCTACTTAACTGATTTAATCTCTTTATAAAAAATCAGTTGACCATAGAAAGATGAGCTGATTTCTGGGTTCTCAATTCAATGTGTCTGTCATTGTACCAGTAACATGCTGTCTTGACCACCACAGTAGTGTAGTAGGATTTGAAATCAGGAAGTGAGATGCATCCTACCTTGTTTCTCTTTTTAAGTTGTGTTTTTCCTTATTTGAAGCCTCTTTCCATTCCA
>NW_006399877.1:1091864-1095946 GCF_000299155.1 Elephantulus edwardii
CTCACCACATCCTCTCCAACATTTATTACTTGCTGTTCTGTTAAACTTTGCCACTGCTACTGGAGTGAGAAGGTATCTTATTGTGGTTTTGATCTGCATATCTCTTATTGCCAGTGATTTTATACAGTTATTTATAAGCATCTCTTCCCTTTATTTTGGCTTCTTGACACTCTAGTGTAATTTTAAGAGTTTTTTCCTGACATTTGTTTTGGTCTTCTCTTTGTTAATGACCTTTTGCTCTCTTCATGGATATCTTTGGTGCCACCCCACAACTCATCTGGTCTTCTATAATTAGTGTTCAATGTATCAAATTTATTCTTAAGATTATCTTGAAATTCAGGTTATATTGATCCATTGCTGTATTTTGATTCTTGTGGACTTGTTTTCATTTTCTTTAACCTCAATTTAAATTTGCAATTACTTTCTATGCATCAGAAAACTAGACAATGAGTGGGGATGATAGGAGAGTTGATGCCTTTGAGCTGTGGTGCTGGGAAAGAGTACTGAATATACCATGGACTGCTAGGAGGACAAATAGGTTTGTCCCAGAGAGAGTGAGACCAGGCTGGTCTTTGGAGGCAAGATTCTGAAGTTTCATCTGACATACTTTAAAGATACAGCAAGGTAGGACAAGTCCTTCGAGAGATATGTCATGCTTAGGAGAGTGGAGGCACAGCGCAAGAGAGGAAGACCTTTGATGAGATGAATTGATTCAGTGACTGGCATAATGGGGGCAGGTGTGTCAGAGACAAGATTGGCACAGGATACAGCATGGGTCAGGGCTGATGTACATAGGGTCGGTATGAGTGGCAGGCAACTCAACTGCACATAGCAACAACAACCAGATTGTATCTCATTGTGGTTTTATTTTTATTATTGCCAGTGATTGTGAGCATTTCTTCGTGTCTGTTAGCCATCCAAATATCTTCCTCTGTGAAAATTCTTTCCATGTCTTTTGCCCATTTTGTTATTCTATTATCAGTCTTTTACTAGTGGAAGCCCTGTAGGATTTGGTAAACTTTTGATATGAGACCCTTGTCTGAAATGGTATTACCAAATGTTTTTTTGCCAGTCAGTAGGTTTTCTTTTCTATTGGAAAAAGTTTTTCATGGACCCAGTGATTTAGTCTTTAGAAGGTCCCATTCATTAAATTTTATTCTGTCCTGATTCTGCATTTCTGGCTGTATTTGCCAGTCTCTTTATACCATAGACTAAGCTGTCAAAGCCCGATCCCCCTTTATCTCTGATGAACTTTATGGTTTTGAGCTTTACTCCCAGGTCTCTGATCCACCTTGAGGTGATTTTTGTTTATGGTGTGAGATGTAGATGCTGTTTCTGCTTCCTGCAGGTAGCAGTCCAGTTTTGCCAGCACTATTTGTTGAACAGACTGTCATTTCTCCAGTTGATAGGTTTTATTTCCTTTTCAAATATCAGTCTGTTTCTGGATCAATTCTGTTCCATTGGTCTACGTGCCTATCATTGTACCAATATCGTGCAGTTTTGGTTACTACTGCTGTGTAGTAGGTTTTGAGGTCAGGGAGTGCTATGGCTCCCACTTCATTTTTGTTTCTCAGAAGTGTTTTGCTTATTTGGAGTCTCTTGTCTCTCCAAATAAACTTGACAATTTCCCTTTCAATGTCCTTGGAAAATGAATTCGAAAATCTGGATTGGGATTGCATTGAACATGTAGATTGCTTTTGGTAGGATTGTCACTGTCACAATATTGAGTCTTCCTATCTATGCACAGGACACATTTCCCCATTTCTTTAGGTCTTTTATTGTGTCTTGCAGAAATGTTTTGTAGTTTTCTTTGTATAGGTCTTTTGTATCTCTAGTTATTATCACTCTCAAGTATCTGAATTTGTGATTGGCTACAGTAAATGGTATTACTTTCTTAGTTTCCTTTTGTGAGTTCTCTTTGTTACTGTAGGGGAATCCCATTGATTTTTAGAAAATATTGATCTTATATCCTGCCACTCTACTAAATTGGCATACTAGCTCTAACAGGTTGGCTTTTGGTTTTATTGTTGTTGTTGGGTCTTTGGGGTTTTCTGTGTGCACTATCATATCATCTGCATATAGTGATAGTTTAACCATCTCTTTGCTGATTTGGATGTGTTTTATTTCCTTCTTTTGTCTTATTACTTTAGCAAGCACTTCCACTACAATACTGAATAGAAGCGGTGATAGTGGGCATCTCTGTCTGGTTCCTATTTGCAAGGAAAATGCTTTTAGTCTTTCTCCATTGAGAATGATGTTGGCTCTTCACAATGTTGAGGTAATTATCTTCTATTCCAATTTTGCTGAATGTCTTTATCAGGAAGAAATGTTAGATTTTATCAATTGCCTTTTCTGCATTAACTGCTAAAATAATATATGGTTCTTGTTATTTGCTTTGTTAATAAGGTGGATTACATTGTTTCTCTTATGTTGTACCATCCTTGCATAGTTGTTATGAATGAGGAATTATTTTTTATGTGCTTTTGGATTCTATTGGCTAGGATTTTGTTAAGGATTTTTAAATTTATATTCACGAGAGGTACTATAGTTTTCTTTCTTGGTAATATCTTTGCCTGACTTTGGTACTAGGGTTATGCTTGCTTCATAGAATGGCTCTAGTATGCTCCTCCTTTTTCAACATTTTGAAATTCCACCAGATATTTTGTGGCAGGAGAGAACTATAATTTTCTTTCCAGTCAGCTGGGTTGACAGCTAGTCAGCAGCACAGAATTACACATGCTTTTACTGACAGGTGACGGCTGTGCATGAAGTGCATGGGCTAGGAATCAAAGCCAGGTCTCCTGTGTAAAAGGTGAGACTAATTTTATAAAACAATGAATATGCATTTATTGTATGAAACAAAATGTGAAGGATAGTGTGAAACATAATGTATACTAACTTTGCATGCAAACAAATGTAAAATGAAGCAAAAATAACAACAATAACAAATTTAAAAAACCCATTTACCATGAATGTGTGGATTTTCTTACTGCTCTACATGTCTGACCTTATACCATGAAATATTATGTTCTTGAAATTATTCAAGGTAGCAGAATAATTTTATTAGATAAACATTAGGTTCTTTTTAAAAAATAATAGGTTAGCAGTTCAAAGCTATCATTTGCTCAATGGAAGAAAGATGAGCTGTCTGCTCCCAAAAAAACATGCAATTTTGGAAACCCAACAGTGGGTCATTACAAGCCGGAGTCTATTCCACAGCAGTCAGTGGTCACTGGTAGAAGAGGACTCCAGGAACTCTTCAGCTTTACCAACATTTTCTACTACTCATATTTTTTCTTTTTAAGTAGATATAATAAAATTTAATTTGTGATTTTTATGAGAAAGTTTACCAAAAAAGTTGGGTTTTCATTCATTCATTCATTGTTGCAAATCTTCCTCCCTCCTTCCTTGGCCAGTTAATTTTATTTTTAAAATATTCATTTATTGTTGAGGAAGGAGGACAATTTCTTCCCTCCCCAAGTCCACTTTGCAACGCACTTATCCTGGACTGCTTTCATACATATAATGACTAACTATATATTCCTTTTAAACAGGTCTTTTCTTCATCTGTTCCAATGCAGTGTTCATTATCCATCCACTCTTTTCCTATTCTCCTCCCAACCCCCTATGTCAGTCCTACTTTATAACAGTGGTGTTATGCTGTATTTGTCCTTTTTTGACTGAGATATTTCATTCAGCATAATATCCTCCAGGGTTGCCCATTATGTATATTATTTCATGAGTTCCTTGTTTTTCAATGCAGCATAGTATTGTTAATATACCACAATTTCTCTATCCATTTGTTTGTTGATGGGTGCTTGGGTTGTTTCCAACTCTTTGCTATTGTGAACAAAGCTGCAATAAACATGGGTGTGCATATATGTGCTTGGGTGGCAGTTCTGGTTTCTTTAGGGTATATTCCCAGCAGTGGAATTGCTGGGGTCAAATTGTATTTCTATTTGCAGCTTTTTGAGAAAGTGCCATACTGCCTTCCATAGTGGTTGCATCATTATACTCCCACCAACAGTGAATGAAGGTTCCAGTTTCTCTGCAACCTCACTAGCATTTGTTGTTTGCTAAAT
>NW_006399877.1:1096241-1098682 GCF_000299155.1 Elephantulus edwardii
TCTCCAGCAGAGCATCTGGTGGATTTGAACCCTCATAGTTGTTTTGATTTGCATCTCTCTTAGAGCTAAGGATTTTGAACTTTTTTGAGGTCTTATTTCTTTTGAATATTTTATCAAGTGATAATAATCCTTTACCTGGTATATACAAAGAACTGAATTAATAATTTTTAAATTATTTAATCCACTCAATTGTAGTGAGGGTAAGAAGTAGGAGTATTTAAAAGTCCTAAGAGTTTGGGGAAATTATATGAGGACTATAAAGGGGTTTACAACTACTTAGGCCATAGTTTTTACAAGTATTTCCTATGCATCAGAGAGCTGGACAATGACTAAGGATGACAGAAGACTTGATGCCTTTGAGATGTGGTGCTGAAGAAGAGTATTGAACATATCATTAAAACTGCCAAGAGAAAAACCAAGTTTGTCCTGAAAAGGGTGAAACCAAGTTGTTCTTATTTTGAAGCTTTGTCTGACATACTTTAGAGTATGTTGCCAGGAGGGACCAGTCCTTGGAGAAATATACCATGCTTGGAAGGGTGCAGGAACAGCAGAGAAAGACTTTGGAAGAAATGGAATGATACAGTACTGGAAACTGGGGTAATGGGAGGTGTGTCAGAGATGGCGAGATTGCTTAGGATAGGACAAAGTTCAGAGTTATTGTGTATAGGGGACTCAAAGGCACATAATAATAACAACAACAACAACAACAACAACAACAGTCCCTACAGGTAAGGAAGATAAAGGCTCAGCAATCATTGGGAGTCAGGGAATAATAAGAGACAAAAAGATCTTGGAATACCTCTCTCACGTTAAATTCCCCTTAGCCAATGCAAAGACATAATTGCATTGGGCTTTTGTTTAGAAAATAAGAATACATTGTTTTCCAGAGCAGATTCTTCTAATTTCTCATTGCTTAAAATGAACCTCAGTCTCTGGAGACTGTTAGGCAGAGTGAAAAAGCTCAATCTCATAAGCAAAATACTAGGATAACTAATAAAACGTATGGGGGCCCAAGGGGTGAAAGAGTGGGAGCAGAGTGGTGAGGATGGGCAGGGGGTAAAACATCAGTGTTACATAATTTGGTGGATAGAGGGAGAGTGTAAAGGAAATGGGAAAGATATGACAGGGACCTGAAAAGATGGAGTAGTGGTGGGCATAATTCAATGGTGATTGATTTTATAAATACAATGTATGGGAATGATTGTGTGAAACACAATGTGAAGGAAGGAAAGTGTAAAACATAACATGTATGAATTGTGTATGCAAACCAATATAAAATAAAAAAATAATAGTCTTAGTCACAGGGTGTGCTCTTGGGGACTCTAGACAGATGCCTAGGGCTAAGGGCTATGTATTTTCATAACTTCTGCTCATCAAGGACTGATAATTGAAGAGTAAATAATGAATTTTGTGCAACTTATTGGAGAATGCACAACATGGCTGACAGAGCTAAATGCCCTCACCAATTGCACACAGATATTTTGAGGGAAATCTAACCAAAAAAAGAGGTCAGCAAAGGGCTCTTAAGAGCGAATATCATTCCGTCAACCCCATCACAAAATGACTTGTCAGGCTGTGTCCCTGAAAAGGAAATGCTATGCAGAGAAATGGGTGTCAGCTGAGTATCTTTTAGTGATCCTCAAAAATGACAGCCAAGCAACAATGCTTCTCTGTTTGCAAATGATAGCAATCTCATTTCTAGGGATGGTGGAATTGATGTGGCAGCACAGTGCCATAAGACTTGGAAGATGCTCTATTCTCATTACTGTCTCCTGGCAACATAGCACCAGATGCTGCAGTGAATATTTATGATCCTCATTCATGTAACCTTTGGCACCTTCTATACAGTTCCTCCAGACTGCAGGCAGGGATAGCTGCTATCTGTTTCTGAAGTCTCCATCTCGGGAATTTTTTCTTCTTCTTCCCCTGTAAGTGGTAGCTTTTAGCAAGTCAATGAACTTCTCTGTGCCTCAATGTTTACACCACAAACATGTAGAACAAGTGTTTTCTCTGTATCCACAGGAGCATCAGGGAGGGTTAGGGACATCTTCTAGGAGATAAACATTTCTTCATGTGCTTGTTCGCCATTTGAATGTCTTCTTTGAAGTGTCCATACATTGTACCGATTTTTCAACTGGGCTGTTTACCTTTATCTTGTGTGGTGCTCGAGTATTTCATACACTGTAGATATTTCCCTTATCAGAGATGCCATTACCAAAATTTTTTCCCAGTCTGTGGCTTCCCTTTTTACCCTGGTGGAGAAGATTTTGGATATGCATAAGGATTTCATTCTTAGAATGTCCCTTTCATCTATTTTATCCTCTCCTGGTTGTGGATTTTTCAGGATGCTTGGAAGACTGTTCATGTTGTAGATTAAGGCTTCTAGAGTTCTTCCAAGATTTTCTCTAATGAAGTTTATGGTCCTTGGTTTTAGTCCTAGG
>NW_006399877.1:1099902-1102034 GCF_000299155.1 Elephantulus edwardii
CGCTATGAGTTGCAAACGACTCGACAGCACATAACAACAACAACAACAAAGTTGACAAATTGAGATAATGCAATTGTTATAGCAGAGGTATTTCTAAAAGCCTACACTTTATCTAGAGAATAAAGGCCTACTATTTGCCATCAGCAGATAGTCTCTCTGCATCTTCATCTCATCCTCATCCCTTCTCTCGGCTGAACTGTACAATATAACAGGGGCTGGACCACACTAGGCCATCAGGCGAGGTCCATGTGTATATTCACCACCTGTGCTTTGTATAAAAGGTATTTGCAATCAATAAATCACTGATTACACAAAATTATATCATTCTATCTCCAACTTCATTTCCGTCATCAAGCACATAATCTTCCATTCACTGGTCCTTTCTTGTTACCAACTTTTGCACCCAGTCACCCATTATTATTAATGTATCTGGGATGCATGCTCAATTGATTTCAGACTCCAATAATTAGTAGAAATCGTCTATTCTGGGTGGCTTTAGTTATTGGTGCATATATTTGAATAATAGTGATATTTAACAAGTCTTGTATGTGTAAGGATCATATCCTGTCACAACACTGCACTTCAGGACGGATCTAGACTTGGTCTTTTTTTACTATGGACATAAATCCAGTTTTTTCTTCATTTTTTCATTCTTGGCATAGTAGAACATATGATTGTCTGATTCAAAGTAGCTCATGTCAATCCACCTAGGCTCACCAATGCCCATTTCATTTATAACACTGTCCAAGTTTTATACAGTCAAACTTCTTACATTCCATGTTCCAATTATCAATGGCTATTTGAAACTATTCCTTCTCATTTGTGTGTCTCCCAATATTAGGGCCTCCAGTGCTGTATCTAATAGTACTGTATCTAATAGCCTAAGTGTGCTCTATTGTTCAAAGAGTTTTCTAAGTCCTGTTATTTTAGAAAAGGATGACCAATCGTTTTTCCCAGTCTGTCTTAATCTGGGAGCTTCACTTTAGTACAGCACCTGACAGACAAGTACTATACTCATATGAGCACATGACAGAGAAGCAAACATACATGTATCTAAGCTATTAAGAGCAGCAACATACAAAGACACTTCCTTAATAAAAAAACTGACAGATAAATTATATTCTTATGAGAAAACCATCACAAAACCTGCTACACAGCAGTAGTAACCAAAATTGCACAGTACTGGTACAATGACAGGGACATGGACCAATGGAACAAAATTGAGAACCCAGAAAATAGACCCAGCTATCTACACTCAACTGATATAAGACAACAAAATAAAATCTATCAATGTGGCAATGACAACCTCTTCAACAAATGGTGCTGGCAATACTGGACTACTACCTGCAGAAAGCTGAAATAGGATCCACATCTCATACCATACACAAAATCAACTCAAGGTGGATCAGACACGTGGGAGTAAAGTCCCCAAACATAAAGCTCATCAGAGACAAACTGGGATCAAGTCTAGTCTATGATACAAAGAGACTGCCAAGTACAGCCAGAAATGCACAATCTAGAGAGGATAAAATTAATGAATGGGGCCTTCTAAAGATTAAATCCCTGTATGCACCAAAATTTTTTTCCAACAGAACGAAAAGAAAACGTACTGAATGGGAAGAAGACAACTAGCAATACCATCTTGGACAAAGGTATTCTCATATAAAAAGTTGATAGACTGCTACAGGGCCTTCACAAGAGAAAGACTGATAACATAATTACAAAATGGGCAAAAGACATGGAAAGAGTTTTCAGAGAAGATATCTGGATGGCAAACAGATACCTGAAGAAATGCTCAAAATCACTGGCAGTAAGAGAGATATAAATCAAAACCACAATGAGATGCCATCTCACTCCCATAGCAGTGGCAAATTTTAATGGGACAGCAATAAATGGTGGAGAAGATGTGGTGAGATAGGAACTTTTACACATTGTTGGTGGGATTGTATAATGATACAATCACTCTGAAAGGCAGTTTGGCGCTTCCTCAAAAAGCTGAACATATAAATTCATATGACCCCTCTATTCCACTGCTTGAAATATACCCAGAGAATAAGAACTGAGGCACAAACGGAGACTTGTACACCAGTGTTCACAGCAGCATTATTCACCATCACAAAAACATGGAAACA
>NW_006399877.1:1102249-1105663 GCF_000299155.1 Elephantulus edwardii
CAACAATGAATGAATGGAATCCCAAAATCTCTGTAGATGTTCATTGAAATGAAAAATAACCTAAATTTTAAAAAAAATTAAAAAAAAAAGAAATTATGGTACATTCACATGATGGAATACTATGTAGCATGCCGACGTAATGACTTTGTAAATTACTATCTAACTTGGGAGGGACTGGAGAGCGAAGTGAACTCAGTCCCATAAGGACAAATATTGTATAAGACTATTATTACAGAATGAGGACATAAGTACAGCCAGAAATTCACAAAGATACAAGGTGTGTGTATGTGTGGGGGGGGTGGGAGCAGAGAGGTGAGGATGGTGGGGTTATTATAGAGCCACAGAATTTGATGAGTTGGAGGAGTGTGTGTGAAGGAAATACGAAAGATGCAGTGTGAAAAACAATGCATTTGAACTTTGTAAATAAACTGGTATAAAATAATTTTTTTTACAAAAATCTTAAAATAATTATTAAGTAGTCAGTCCCATAAGGACAAATACTGCATAAGATCATTATAGTAGAACATGTATGAGGATCCAAGGAGGGGAAGGTGGGAGCAGAGGGGTGAGGATGGGCAGGGGGATTAATCATAGGGTTGTACAATGTGCTGGGAGAGGGGAGCATTGGTAAAGGAAATGGGAAAGATCTGCTATGAAAAACGATGTATAACGACTTTGTAAGTAAACCAGTTTATATATTTAAAACAAATTATTTAGGGGAAAATAAGCTTTGCATTTATTTGATATCTATGTAAATAACAAAGTTATTTTTCATGCTGAACATCAATATGGAGAAAATGAAATTTTTTTATGCTTTGAGGGATTAGTAACTTGACCTTAACATAGTACATACCATGTGGATAAGCACAGGGAGGTGATGCTGGTTATTCAAGGTCTACCAAGCACTCACATCAGGGTCTGGATCCTCCTGCCCCAGAAAGTAGCATACACAGAGGGTTTTGTTTTCCCCTTTTAGCAATTGAAGCGTATGGAGCTACATTTAAGAATTTAAGGGATGGCCATATGCCGATGACCATCATGACCCTAGGGGATTTCAGAGGCTGTGTATCTTTACCACTCAATGAGGCTCGAAAAGTGGACTGCACACCTTTCTGAACACTGCAACACCAAGACTTTCAGATCAATGTAGAATCTTGACCGTTTCACACTAAATGCTAAGACGCAGAAACTGCATGCCAATAATACCCTTTAATCTATGCAGTATTTATTCTTAATGACACATACAAGACTTGTTTTAGAGGCTTTATTTATTTCTCCTCAAAACACAAGCAGTAGCTTACATACAATGAAGGGGTAGTAACATGACTTCCATGCAGTCTCTATTTAACTGATGGACTTAAACTTGATCCACTGATTTGCCCCTCGAACTTCAAAAGGTGGCTCACTGGAGTAGATGTGATAGCCTAACTCTTCCAGGGGTGGTTCAGGATCAGCTGTAGCGAACTGGGCTGCATCTTCAATTTCCTTCCTCACTTCCACATCAATCTCCTTTAATTCTTCAACACTGGCAAGGTTGTTGTTCACCATTCTATCCTTGAGAAGCATAATAGGATCACTCTTACTTCTCACTTCTTGAATTTCTTCGCGTGTACGGTAACTGACTCCAGGATCACTCATACTGTGCCCATGGTAACGGTAAGTCTGCAGCTCCATCAGGATGGGCCCCTTTCCAGACCTGCAATAGGCAGCTGCAAATTTTGTAGCCTCCCGGACACACAGGATATCCATTCCATCTACCCGCAGTCCAGGGATAAAATCTCCTCTCTTGTAGTAGTCGGTGCTGGCTGCCGCTCTCTCCACAGACGTTCCCATTCCGTAGCGGTTGTTCTCGCAGATGAAAATACAAGGCAGTTTCCACAAAGCTGCCATATTGTAAGCTTCAAATATCTGACCCTGATTAGCCGCACCATCCCCATAGAGAGTCAAACAGATCTCATCTTTGCCATTGTACTTGCAGGCCAGAGCAATGCCGGCTCCCAGGGGCACCTGAGCGCCCACGATGCCATTGCCCCCGTAAAAGTTCTTGGCGTACATGTGCATGGACCCTCCTTTTCCTTTAGCACAACCTCCTCTTCGTCCTGTTAGCTCTGCGAGGATTTCTCGGACGGAAAGACCACGAGTTAAGGTAAAGCCATGGGCTCGATAGGCTGTAATGAGATGATCTGTGGGATTGATACCAGCCTCAAGGCCCACACAGCACGCTTCCTGACCATCATACAAATGGCAGAAGCCACGGATGATTTTCTGTTTATACAGCTGATCTGCCTTTAATTCCATCCGGCGGACAGTTTGCATCATCCTGTAGTATTTAAGCCCATCCTCCCTGGTGAGCACGGTTGTTACAGGAGGGCCCTCTTCCAGCCGATGAAGATCACACTTCTTAATTTCAAATGTAGCATCATTTGCAAAGTGACGAGATGCCACGAGCACTCTGCCTGCCGGCTTCTGGATAATACCCGACAACACGCGAGAGACGGTGGACAGCATCTTCCACATGGAGCACAGGGCAGCGGCAGAGAGGGCCCCCGGATGACAGCGCTTCGTGTCCTCGAGTCTCCTTCAGGTGCCTGGAGCCTATTTATTTTTTTTAAAAAGAGAGCAAACCATAAGGACAAGCAAACACAGATATAATAAGGCAGGTAGGCGGGATTCTACATCAAGACAGGAGGATCATAAGGGAACATAATAAACAACCTGGCAAACATACATGTGACAATTTAGATTGAAATTCCTCACAAAGTACAAAGGGTCATTACACCCAATATGAGAAAAGCACTGTGAGTTGCCTGATACCCATGAGCTCCTATGTCACAAGGATTCCTCCTGGGAGACAATGCAGTGTCTCCTTCAGAGACAGGATGGATAACTGGGCAGGATGTGGAAGCCTGGCGGAGAGGAACCACCCGCACCACCCCAGCTTCCCAGAGCTGTAGGATGTGGAACGTGGCCATGAGTCCATGGATTTGGGGGCCAGACAGGGCTCCCCTGACATACATGGTTCCCCTGCCCACCAGGGCACCCTTTCCCACTCAGGACTTCCTTGCCCATCAGGGTGCCCCTACCCACTCAAGGACGCCGTGTCCACCTGAGCTCCACTGTCCACCACGGCGTCCCTGCCCACTCAGGGCTCCCCTGCCCATCAGGTCTGGCCCCAGTTATACAGGTCTTTTAGTGCCCTCTGCCGGCCACAACTCCTTGGCCAGAGCTATGAGGTCCATTAGGACCAGGGGTGACCCCAAGACAGACAAGCGACCCAAGAAGGCAATCCCCGAACCAGAAACATGCGAAGGTAACCCTTGGCTAGATGGGACCTGAGAAGTTGGCTCCTGGGGGACAGTGGACCTGGGAGGGTGACCCCGGCGGGGCAGGGCCCGGGAGGGTGACCGCAGCGGG
>NW_006399877.1:1106733-1110213 GCF_000299155.1 Elephantulus edwardii
GTCCGGTCCGCTTGTCCTGCTCCCGGGGTGGGGATTCAGCCTGGCAGACAGGGAGGGGCTGACATGGGGGTTTTCAGTGGTCCCGGGGAGGAGCTGGAGGAGTCCAGCTGCGCGCCTTGCACATGGACTTGGGGGTTTGAACTGCTGACCTTCCCGTTAGCCGCCCTGGTGTTGGGCGCTCCTTTCGGGGAGGCAGACGTCGCTGCTCACGTGCGGCTGTGTGTTTCAGGGCGCGGTGCACACGAGCGCCCGGCTCGGGCTCAGGTATGGCGTGCTGGCCTTCGTGCTGGGCGACAAGGTAAGCAAAAGGCTGACGGAGCGCAGCAAGGTCATCACCGTGGACGGCAACCTCTGCTCTGGGAAAGGCCAGCTCGCCAAGGACCTGGCGGAGAAGCTCGGTAGGTGGGAGCGCGCGTGTGCGCCGTGCTGTCCCCGCGTCCACTGCATGGTGCAGTGGGCTCAGCGGGGAGGCGGTTTACAAAGGTTTAAAGGTTTTGTTGGTTTGAAATCTTTCTCGCTTGGGAGGTTAAGCCATAACCACGAAGGTTCTCACCTTGATTTGGAAGTGGCCCTGTTAAGTGTGAACAGGGAGCTTTCCTCGGAGGTGGATCCCAGCCCGCCGAGCTGCCTGACGGTGAGAGGTCCTCCAGGTGCCCTGCAGGGGTTCCGAGGCTGGCGTGTTGATGGACGCAGACACCCCCTTTCTCCTGCTGAGAAGGCTGGTGGGTTCCCACTGTGCCCCCAGACCCCTGCTGCAATAGATGGGCAGCTGTCATTGCTAATGACAGAGGGATAAACTCAGGAGAGACCAAGGCCACCCCCTGGCCACTGAAGCCAGAGGGGATCCCTTTCCCCAGTGCAGGCTCATCTGTGGTCCTCCTCTACCATCTTGTGCCAGAGGGCCGCCCCGAGCTGTGGGGCGTTGGCACATGTTCTCCTCTGTACACCTTGCTTGCTGGGACAGGTGACCTGTCCTCATGGGTGACTTCATATCGGTGTTTTGTCTTTGTGTTCAGTGGGGGCTCAGGCCAACCGCTGGCCCCTCCTAGTCTGCTGGCCAGCGGCACGGGCCTCCAGAGTCCTGGCTCACCTGGCTGTTCCTCTGCAGGTATGAGGCACTTTCCGGAGGCAGGCATTCATTACGCAGCCAGAAGAGTGGGCGATGGGAAGCCGCTGGACAGAGAGTTAAGCGGCGACTGCAGTCTTGAGGAGTTTTATGATGATCCGAAGAGCAACACTGGCAACAGTTACCGCCTGCAGGCCTGGCTGTATGCGAACCGCCTCCTGCAGTATGCGGACGCCCTGGAGCACCTGCTGAGCACAGGTAGCTATCCGCGGGCACCATCTCCTGCCCTGCTAGGTTCCCACGGAGGAGAACCTTCTCTAGGACACTGGTGGCACCAGGTCACTTTCTCAGTAAGGCGGGGACTTTCTGAGGTGCAACCCAAACCGAAGATGCTGCTGTCCGCTGGTTTTGGCTCACAGGTCTGGAGGACACAGTAGAACTGCTCCATAGGTTTCCGAGGCTGTAAATCTGCTGGAAACATACTCCCTCACTGTCCTCCTCTGGGGTGGCTGCTGGCCCTTCAGCCCAGGGCTGCTTCGATGAAAGGAGCAGGTGTTAATTGTGCTGCTGTGTCACACTGTGAAGTGTGTTTCACGGGGGTGTGGCACTTGTGGTGCCAGTGGTGCAAGTGGGGAGATAAAATGCATCAGCGCTCCGGGACTGAGAACAGTGGGTCGCCCGTGGGGGTGGGCCGTGAGGTGTGGACATGAGGCAGGCACACCTACGGTGTCGTCCAGGGTCTTATGTTCTCCCCACAGATGTCAAGCAGAGGGGAAGCCTTAGAGTGTGGCCACCAGTGTGTGCTCTGGGCAGGTTAGGCCTTCATGACTAGGCAGAGTAAACGGGGCTGTCAGGAGAGGAAGTCAGGAAGTGGCAGGTGAGATGGAAGGGTCTCATGGGCCTTGGGACTGTGGGTCCTTCAGAGGGGCGTAGGGAGCCACTGGCAGGCTGCATGGTTGAGCCAGTTGGTCTGTCTTGGAAACGTCACTGCTGTGTGGTGGGAGGAAGGGACATTTAGACAGTGTGGCTAGGTGGGAGCAGGGAGACTCACTTGGCTGTGACCTCCTCCAGGGTGAGGGGACACTGTTCGCCCCATGGAGGTGCTGGGAGGTGGCGTGGAAGGTGTGGCAGGAGAGGTGGCTGCTAAGGTCTGCAGTGAGTGGGATGTGTGGGGAAGTGGGTTCCTGTGACCCTGGGCTCTGACCCAGGCAGTTGTGGGCAGGAGAGGTGAGAGCAGTGGGTGTGACATATGCAGTTGAAAGAAGCACTTAAGACCAGCGGGAAGCTGCTGTGTCAGGTGATTGGTTGAAGCAGAAAGTCAGTGATCTTTCAGAAAGGATCTGCTTCCTGCCCTCTTCTGAGTGTGTCTCTCCTGAGTCTGACGTGCTGATGGTCCTGTGACTGGCTGGCGCCCTGACCTTAGTAACAGGTGAGGTCACTCCTCAGAGCATCGGGTTCACCCCCTGCTTTTCCCATGTTGCCCGCCTTCACAGGCCAGGGTGTGGTGTTGGAGCGCTCCATCTTCAGCGACTTTGTCTTCGTGGAAGCGATGTATAAGCAGGGCTACATCCGAAAGCAGTGTGAGTCGCCCCCCAGCATTCCAGGCAGGCGGGTCCTGGAGGGCCCTGTGGGCTTATAAACGCCTCTCAGATGAGGAGACGTCAGTGCCGAGGAAGTTCCCATGGGGAAGACTCTGGGAGCCCACTCGTGCTTTCCCACTTCTTCCCTGCCTAGTTAAGTGTGCTTGCTCGTGCACCCCCACCTGTGAGAGCAGAGGGGGTCCTGTGTTCCTGGGCACACTGGCTGCTCCCACCCAGGCCCTCACGGGGACACTTAGGTTTGACTTCACAGGAGAGCCCATCCCTGGGCCCTTGGGATGCCTTCCTCCAGCTCTGCACAGCAGTAGTGTAGCCCCACCCTTCCCTCCTTCTTCCTGAGGCTGCAGTCCTGGTGTGGGAGGGGGGTGGGGCAGGCGGGACATGGGAAGGCGTTAGAAGCCCAGTTGGGCTGGCCTTTTATCTGCTGGTGATAAGTGGCCCTCTCTGCCAGGTGTGGACCACTACAGTGAGGTGAAGAAGATCACGCTGTGCGAGTACCTCCCTCCACACGTGGCCATCTACATCGACGTGCCCGTCCCCGAGGTTCAGAGCCGCATCCAGAAGAAAGGAGATGTAATCAGACTTGCCCCGTGTGCCCCGCCTACTTGTAGATTCATCTGCTGGGAGCACATGCATGCCACGTCCTGACACTGAGGGTCCGCCTGGCACGCATGCTGCAGGCGGGGGCCTTGCCCAGTAAACACACCTGTGCAGGGTGGGCGGCTCACTGAGGGCACCTGTGTGGGTGGGGGGCTCACTGAGAGTACCTGTGTGGGTGGGGGGCTCACTGAGAGCACCTGTGTGGGTGGGGGGCTC
>NW_006399877.1:1111059-1112274 GCF_000299155.1 Elephantulus edwardii
CTGAGAGCACTCGTGCAAGGTGGTGAGGAGGGTGCTCACTGAGGAGTGGAGGGGGCCCTCGTCAAGGGAAGTGCTGTCCAGGTGGCTGAGGGTTTTGTGTCCCGTGTCCCTTCTCCCTGGTCCTGTGTGAGCTCTCTGTGGAGCAAGGTGAGGCCACTTCTAGAACGCTCTTCTGTGGGCATGCATTTATTCTCTAGTGTTCACGTTACCTGTTCGCCTCCACATCCATCTTTGTAGCCCCGTTGTCCCTCTGCCACTCTTGTTCCTGCTCGGGCACTCTCAACTCTTGGGCAGTGATTGCCATAGAAACCGCTTGGGCTCGATGGTTTGGATAGAAACTTGTAGGTGATATAGGAACTCTCTGCCTTGAGGTCCCTGTGGCCCCTGGCACTGAGAGGACATCAGGGCGCATGGGATGGAGTGTCAAAGGCCAGCTCTGCCCTCATGCCCCGCTCTCACCTGGAAAGGGCGGGCACCTGCTGCTGCAGGCTTTTCTGGGGAGAATGGAGGCTGCGTTTGATGGGGTAGAAATGTGGAAGCCCTGGCATTGGTCAGTCAGGGCGCTGTCTCTGTGCTGCGATCGTGAAAGGGGTTCATTCCTGAGCATGGGGCCTCATAAGGAGGATATTTGTGCTGCAGCCTCTAAGAGTCAGAGGCTAGCTAAGCTCCTGGCTTTAGTCCCTGGCACGTCGTGGCCTCTCTCCCTGCCGCCCCACTCCCCAGTGGTGAAGGTTAGCCTTGGACTTGGGACACACAGGCTAGACGTTGAGAGTGCTCCATCCAGTGGCAAAAGGAGGGAGCTGCGGGGCCGGCCCTTGAACACAGTCCTTGATTCCGGTGTCGTGTGGACTGTGGTCCTAGACTGTGACACGGGACGTGAGGACCCACGACTGCCTGGACTGGCTGCTCTCCGGGTCCACTAGAGCTGGGCTTCCAGTGAACAGGCTCTTGTGAGTTTACTTAACGACCTGGTAGGGAGACAGTAAGGCTGGGTCCAAGAACTGCTTCAAGCAGAGTTGGATGTCCTGGGCCAGGGAGCAGATGCCCGCTTCGCCTCTGGCTTTGCTGTGCACAGTTTCCAATCCTGATGCTGGCCCTTCTGTTGAAATTTGAGGTTTAGGAAATTGGGGTCATAAGCATCTGGAGATGTGGGAGTGAGTGAGAAGTGGGGGTGCGTGGCTGGCCCCTCTCCTTCCCTTCCTTCCCTGCAGCCCT
>NW_006399877.1:1112966-1122775 GCF_000299155.1 Elephantulus edwardii
ACCGCACCTTCTCAGAACAGGGACAGTGCAGGCTTAGTGTGCTGGGCTGTTTGTGTGTGAGAGTGACCGAACAAGCATACACGTTCACAGAAGAGGGAGGCAGTGCAGGCTTAGTGTTCGTGTGCGTGTGTGTGTGCGTGTGTGTGTGTGTGTGTGTGTGTGTGTCCGTGTGTGTCTAAGAGAGAGAGAGAGACACTTTTCTTAACAGAGTGAGGGACTTTAGAGGAGTACCAGTGGAGACGTGGTGTCTTCACGGATGTGTATATGTGTTTGTGGGTGTACACACGTGCTGTCCTGTGCCCACTGCCTAGAACCGAGTGCCCTCTTATGTCCTGTGAGAGTGGGGGTTTGTGCACATGTGCAGGGGTGCTGTCCTGTGCCCACTGCCTGGGGGTTTCTTCTCAAGTCGTCTGGGGGGGTGCATGTGTGTGTAGGGGTCTGTCCTGTGCCCACTTCCTAGGGGTGCCCTCCTGTGTCCTACAGTGAAGTTGGGCTGTCCCAGTTGGACATACGTGAGCAAGCGTGACAGTTGTTTGGTTTTGAGTTGTGGTTTGCTTGGCTTTCTTTTTTGTTAATACTGTTTTAGTTGTTTTGTTGGATTTGGGTTTTTTTTAATTAAACCTCATGGAGAGCTTAGCATCAGTGTTGCAGGAGGACTTTGACACTATCATGCCCTTTGCTGTGTACATCTGAGTCGGCTTCTGTTTGCGTGGCCTCTGTGTGCTCTGAGCAACTAAGAGGGCTTCACGTGCCTGTTTCCTCCTCAGTCTTGGCATCAGTATTCGTCTTAGGGTGCAGGGGAGAACGCAGAGGGACCCAGAACCTTTTCCACAGGCTCAGGAGGTGGGTCCTGCAGCAGTCCAGGGCCGGGGCCCCACCAGTTCCCGGGCTGTGGTCTTCTCTCCATTTGTGTTGGGCAGTGGCTCGTAGGAGCTCCGCTGCTCCGTGGAGTGGGCATCCCTGGACCGCTTGGTGAAAATGGCATGATGCTGGGGGGAGGCCGGTCGGTGTAGTGGCCTGGGGTGAGGCGGGTGTTTAGGTGGCCCTGTGGTGGCATTTTCAGAGTATAGCAGCGTGCTAGACTAGTGTACTAGACTGTCCCCACCCACAGCTTGTTGGCTGCTTTAAGGGTTTGCTGCTAGAAGTCACCCAGGTGGTGTCCCTGTTGCCTCTTCATTGACAAGAGCCCGTGTCCTCCTCTGGAGCCTCTGGGCCCTCAGGCTGCTTGTGGCTGACTTGGGCCCGTTGACAAGAGCCCATGTCCTCCCGATGGCCGCCGAGCCCTCACGGCTGCCCATGGCTGACGCGGGCCCACTTGCTGTGCAGCAGGGCGGTTCGGTAAGGATAGGCAGTGTCTTCCCAGAAACCCATTCCTGCTGCTGTCGAGTTGATAAAGTCGGAGACATTGCAGATCCTCGATCATAGCCTGCAGGAGACCTGCTGTAAAAGTAAAGGTGCAGACAGGTGGCAGCTGGACATGTCCCTCGTCCCTCTCCCCGCAGACACTGGTGACTGGTCTCTGGTGCCGTAGTGGTCAGGGAGCAACCATTGCTGACCTCACTTCACTGTTGAGTTTTCTGGTTCTAGTGTTTCCACCGGCGCCTCAAACTGTTCAGGGCGGAGGTGACGCTGCTCCACATGGAGGTCGCTGCCGTGTGCTCCTTAACCCTGACCTTCACCTTCTCCTTGCAGTGAGAAGTGCGAGGTTCTGCAGTACAGCGCACGGGAAGCTCAGGATGCGGAAAAGGTGAGGGAGGCCGGCCCCCGGGCCAGTCAGATGAGTGGACTCGTGGTCGTGGAAATAGCTGGGTTTTGTGTCCCGAAGGACATGCCACACCACCCTCCACGGGGTCATCTTCACACAGGGCGGGTCTGGTCCAGAATGGTCTGGAAGCGTGTACATGTGAGCGTGTGAGCAAGGTGGGGAGGGAGAGGCGTCGGTAACATAGGGCTTTGTCAAGGATGATGAAAAATGACGCAGATAAAAGTGAGTTGTTTTTAGAAGTGTGAGGCCGTCAACCATTTATTAAACAGATGATGCGTGTGTGTGTGTGTGTGTGTGTGTGTGTCGTGCGTACATGCGTGTGAGAACTCCTGTTAGATCAAGCTCTGGTTCTGTAGTCCACACGTGCCCCGAATGCTGTGCGCCTCTGGCTGATCTGTGGAAGGAACATGGTGGTCTCCCCTGCGTGTGGTGTGGGAACCCGACGGCAGGCTACTGTGCGTGAGCCTCAGCTCGATGCTAGAGCGTGGTGTGGAGCATTGCACTTTCATAGAAATTGTAAACATCACTAAAATAGACACCCAGAAAGCTGAGCACATCGAGACACACACAGGTCTGGGTCTGGTTTGGGATTGGAGGGGCTGATGGAGTGGGGGAGCACCTAGTGGAGGATGTGGAGCAGCCGGGGGAGGACCCAGTGGAGGACGCAGGGCTGGCTTGGCTGAGGGAGGTGGGGAGGAGCCCTGTGGAGGACTCCGACTGTCCCTCCTTCTGTCCTTTCCTCTGCTCTTGCTGCCTCCTCCTGTCACTTGGGGGTCCTGGTGTCCCAGCTTGTTGATGGTGAACATGCCCGCATTTTCACTAAAGACCCCTCTGCTTGTCTCTCTGACTCTCCGGGGTGCTTGTTGCCACCACAGAGTTGGGAGTTTGGAGTCTAGTAGGAGGTCTCTTGATGTGTGCGTCTGGAATGAGACTGCTGACGTGAGCTGTGCTGTCCTGTCCAGGTGGTGGAGGACATCGAGTACCTGCAGTTTGAGAAGGGGCCTTGGCCGCAGCAGGACGACCTGGCATTCCACAACCTGCGCATGCTGTGAGTGCTGCCCTTGGGGAGCTGCTGGCACGGGGCTGCTGGGGTCCCGGGTGGTTGGGTGCCGCATGCCGCTCCCCTCGCTGTGGTGGGCACTGAAGAGGTTTCTAAGGGAATCGTGTTTCCACTTGGAAACCTCTAAGCACCGAGCAGTGGACACAGGTGCGTCTCCTTGGACTCCCAGATCGGCCCACGCTGACAGCCTTGAGTGTGTGAGCTTCTTGGAGATCTGTTGTTTTGCCTCGTCTGTGTGTCAGGCCTGAAGTGGGAACTGACTCACGGCTGACCCTCCAGTGGAGAGGAGAGTGCCCAGCTGTCTGCCTTGGAACACCTGGTGGATTTGAACCACATGCTTTTGGGCTGGCAGCCCAAGTTCTTAGCCGCTAGACCACCAGAAAATAGGCATCAAATAAAACAAAATTGCTCTTGTAGAAGACAAGTTTTAGTTGGGGAGTGAGGCTGAGTGTAAAGAAAGAATCAAAACTGTGTTAGGGGTCTCCAGTGGACAAGCCAGTGTGGCTGGAGGAGAGAGAAGGGGAGACCCTGTGGGGGCCGGTGGCCAGGAGGGTGCCCTCAGGAAGGACTAGCACTGGCCTCCTTTTCACCTGATTCAAAGGAGAAGCCGTCTGTTAGTCTGACCCAGGTGAGGATGTTGTGCCGAAGGAGAGGACGACCCTTGGCCGGTGGATTGATGGGTGACTGCTGCAGAGGGCTCCCTCCCGTGTGTTGGGAAGTGGGAAGACGACACGGGGTAGGACGGTTCAGATGTGTTATTCCCGGCTCGCCACGGGTCATACTTGACTCAGTGGCACCTAACAACACCCTTGTGACTCTTGTGGACATTCCTCGTGTCTTCTGAATAGAAATGACGCCACTGAAATGGATGGACTTAATGTGGACTGCCTCTGTCCCCACCCCACTTGACTCTGTTCTCGTTCAGAAAACGACCTCCATGTAAAGTAGGCATCAAGCGCTGGGGCTGCCCCCTGAGGACTGTCTCCCGCATCTCATGGAGCTCCCGTTGTGTTTTCACGAAGATCCAAACCTCTAAATACTCTGCTGAGACTTCTCTGATCCCGGGGCTGGGGCTTGATTTCCAAACATTCAGGGACTTCCAGATGTCATTCTGTTCTTAATTTCTAGTCTGTCACATTGTGGTCTGCAAGCAGACTGTGGCTGTGTATACACGTACACCTGTACACGTACGTATATGTATGCAGAAAGGTTTTGGGGTGGTTTTTTTAATTCGAAACGTGTGTCTGTAGAGCCAGCACGTTTCTGCCTCGGTGCTGGTTCTGTGTGAGCTGTGAGAAGGTGGCGTGCACTTTGATGTGAGGAGGAATCCTTCAGCACCGTCAGGTCCGGTCCCCGGAGCTGGGCGGCTGTGCTCATCTGCGTCCTTGCAGACTTCTGTCGGCTGGTCTGTTAGCCACAAGCTGCCAGCGACCTCTGCTGTGACGGAGGGCTTGTCCCTTGCTCCAGTTCCACCAGTTCTGCCTGGTCACTTGGGTGTGTCTTGTTAGGTGCACGTGGTGAGGACTGCTCGGACACAGCTTGTCCAGCTTTGAATGCCCGCAGACGTGGGTTCTCCGTCTCTGTCTCCGCACCTTGAGCCTGTCTGCATTTTGTATTTGAAGCCTGCAGCTAGGCTGCACTTGTTATCAGCCCTGCTGCCCTGCCGCCCTGCTGCGGTGGCTGTGTCTCTGGGCCTTCAGAGCTGGTTTTGAAGCATTTGGACTGTTCTCAACCAGGTTGGTGGCCCTCCTGTGTTTGCGGCATGTTTTCCTTTTGTGTTGTCTTTTCACATCCTCTGTGATTTTGTTGCCTTTCAAAGCATACCAGTGATCTCTGTTGATCAGGTATTTTGGGGAGCTGCTGTCCCTCCCAGTACACATTCTCGTGCCCCTTGGTGCTCCTGGTGTGAAGTGGGGTTCTGGCATCTCCCTCCGCCCTGTGGCTTCGTTGTCATGCTTGAACTTGGGTCACTGCAGTATCCTAGTTTGAATCTTTCCCATGTGGTGCTGTGAGGACGGATGTGACGCCTTCCTACCTGGTCACCCTGTGTAGCTGGCTCCGGAAATCATCATCAGACTCTTTTGCTAACTCTTATCTGCAAAGGGATTTTATTTGTAAATGTACAGAAACAGTATACTGTTCCCTGTCGTTCTGAACTTCAGCAGTGGGCTCTAGTGTGTAGATCTGCGTTCAGACCGGCTGTTCGTAGAGTGGCTGTGAGTAACTTGAAGGCTTCTTACAACATTCTGAATTTTGACACTACACACCCCCACTGCTGGGAGACGTCCTGCTGCCCAGAGCTCGCTCACGGTGTTTGACTCGCTAGTCACACGTGACAGGCAGGTCGGCACTGGGCTGGGAAGGGTGTCCAGGTTCTCAAGCCTGCACGCCCCTGCTCCCTTTACAGGTGGGGAGAGTAGCTTGGAGGCCCCTGACTCTGTCGTCATGTCACACTGAATAGGGTCCCTCTGGCCAGAGGTTTTCACACGACCATCTGTGGCCTGAGCAATGTGCTCTCCGTCACTGGTCTAGGGATTAGTGGATTGGACTGACCAGAGGTGCTGTGGAAGAAAGACCTGCCTGGCTGCTTCTGTGACACTGGCACCAGGAAGAGCCTCCGGGGCAGCTGTGCTCTGACATGAAGTGACAGACATGGTGGGGAGGGGGCCTGTGAGTGGGCAGCACCTGACCTCCGATGCTCTCACCCCGGGACAGCCCACCCTCCTCTCCTGTCACGTGAGCAGGTGGACGTGGTCCGCCCTCTGCGACTGCAGCGCCTGCCTCTCTCACAGCCCTGCCCGGGGCTTGTTCTCAGCTCATCCAGCCCCCCTGCCCTCCCATCATCGTTTAAAGAACGCACCCCCTCCAGACTGTCCGCTCCCTTCCGGCCTCCATCCCTGCGTGAGGCCTGGGCCTCACGGTGGAGATCAGTGCTCCTCCTGTGACCTCTCTGCCTTTGCCCCGTCCTGGTTCCTGCACCCGCCCAGCCGGTCATCATCACTGGCACGGTGACCTTGGTGGCCCTCAGTGTCTGCTGCTGGTCATCCACACAGCCCTCATTTCCTGGTTTACTGCGTCCCCATCCCTCTCTCCTATCCCACGCCTGTGCTCAGTCGGATGCCCCTTCCTGGAACCAGGCGCACCTCCAGCCTCAGGCAGCCTTCGGCAGGTTGGCCTCGGCCCCTCCAGGTGACGTGCATGTGATGTCTCTGACCCACTCCCTCCGGGCAGGGTGTGAAGCACCGTGAGAGGGGCTGTGTTCTGGCTGATGAGTGGGGGCGGGCCCTGGACCAGTGCACCCTCCGGCCCTGGCCTGTGCTAGTGCAGCGTCCACTGTAAACACACTGTAGTGTGTGCGCTGCTGATTCCAGAGTGTGTCCAGATCAACTGACCTCGGTGGCTGCTTCAGGGAGTTCTGGTGCTACATACGGCACATGGTGGTCCACTAACCACAAGATCAGAGGTTTGAATCCACCAGACCTTGCAGAGGAGGTAGATGGACTGTCTCCTCCGATGAGGATTTACAGCATCTGAAGCCCTGCGGAGGCTCGTCAAGAGCTGGCGTGAACTCGGCAGCCTGGCCGGGGGCGTTCTGGTCGGTAGTTACTTGGTTACACGGTGGTTATGAGACCAGATCCTGTCTGTCTGTCTGTCTCTCTCTCTCTCTCTCTCTCACACACACACACACACACACACACAAACGCACACACACTGGTTATGAGACCAGATCCTTTCACTAACTAACACACACACACACCCGGGCTTCTTGTCCCTGAACTGCCCTGCACCCTGCCTCCCGCCTGCCGGCACACACAAACACACACACCACTTACACTTGGTTACACGGTGGTATGAGACCAGATCCTGTCTGTCTGTCTCTCTCTCACACACACACACACACACACCCCGGGGACTGCCCTGCACCCTGCCTCCCACCTGCACGTGCAGTCTAGGTGCCCCATGCTCTCCTAGGAGTGACACTCAGGAGGTCGCGGCCTGGGGCTGCAGAGGCCGTCAGTGTCCATCTTACCCAGCACGAGGCATGTTGTGGGTCTAGAACGTGCTGGGACCCCGTGAGTGGCACCTGCGCATGAATAGAAAGACCCCTCCCTCACCCTGATGGCGTTTTCATTCACACTCACAGTCCACCCCTTGCTCCACTCCCTGGGCTGCTCCTCCTGACGGCCTGTCTCCTGATGACCCCTCACGCCCCCTCTCGCGCCCTCACGCTGACTTCGGCTCGTCGCTCTCATTCGGATGAGACATCCCAGCCGCGAGGATCCCAGGCCTGTGATTCGGGGATCAGACGAGGAGAGCCCCAGCAGGACTGAGTGATTTAGGAGAAGCTGAAAAGTGCTTTAGCCATGTTTCCAGAGGATGCACGTGTGTAAATTAGGACGCACATCGCATCTCCTGAGACAAGGTCGTGGGTTCGCATTGCTGTCTTGTCCTGTCTCTGTGCTGGGCGACACTGTGACCTGAAATCTCGTGTCCAAAGTGGATGGCAGTGCAGCCTGAGTGAGGCTCTTAAAGGGCCGGAGCCTCCAGGCAGTGTCTGGTCCTCCTGGGCCGGCCGAGGGCACTGTCTGTGGGAAGGGCTGTCCACACCTGCCCTGGCTGCCCCTGAGCTGGCCGCTGCTTGCAGTTCCTGAGCGCTGTGGATGCGGGGTGTCCTGCAGAGCGAGCAGGACCTTTCTGAGGCTGCGGGCATTGGGCCCCGCTCATGGAAAGGATGGGTCTGCCCATGGGGACAGCTGTCCAGCACTTTCTGGGGGTTTCTAATGATCAGATAAAGAAAACACACTCCCTCTGCCTTGGATTTAACCTTTCAAGTGCCGACTTTGCTTAGCCTGCAGCATACTTACTGTGGAAACGCCTTCAAGGACCGTGTCTGGTGTGGGAGGACACGTTGTGCTGGGCTTGAGTGGACGGCACTGGGCCATCCTTGACTCCTGCGTGGATGGTGTGCACCCTGGTGCCACGGTGGTCACGTGCCAGGCTCTTAACAGAAGGTCATGGGGGAGGACCATGAGGCCCTCTGCATGGTGACAGTTTACTGTTGGGGAGGCCTGTCTAGGCACGTCTGCCGTGCCCCCTACCTGTCTCACTCCCCAGGGCAGGTCTGTTGTGTCCCCTCCTCTCTGGCAGGTGTGTGGTGCCCCCTACCCCCCTGGGGCAGGTCTGTGATGCTCCCTACTCCCCAAGGGAGGGTCTACCTTGTCCCTCCAGGGCAGGCCTGCCATGCCCCTTTGGTCTCATTGAGTCGAGGTGCTGGGCTTGACCGGGTTTTGCGTGGCGTTCTCTTGGACCCCCGCATGACACTGCGGCCACCACAGCAGGCAGGTTCTCCTGGCCTGCACCCTCCCCTTGCCTCAGGCTTGCTCTCGGCAGGTGAGACACTCTTGGTGTCATCATTGAGCTTAGACGACCTGCCATGCAGCTTGTGTTCTGTCTGCAGTGGCCCCTCGTGTGGCGGGGTGGGGGGAGGCACGCTGAAGAGACAGCAGACTGTCCTGGCGGCCTCTCCCATGAGTGCCCTTTGGGCTGTGTGCTCACTGAAGGGACTTCCCCTCACCCACCGCCACTCAGGTTCTTAGAAGGAGCCCTGGTGACGTGGTGGGTGATATGCTGACTGGGGAACAGATCAGCAGAGTGGATCCACCAGCCACTCCTGGCAAGGAGCTGGGCTGTCCTCCAGGGAAGGTGTCAGCGTGGCGTGAGGACAGTGGGTTTGGTCCCTTTCTCAGGCCTTGGACTGTCGACTGTTCTCTGGGGCTCGTCCTCGGCATCTGTGGAGCCCCCACGTCTCCCAGGACCTCTCTGACGTTGTTCATTAGGAAGGGTGTAACCCTTTAATATCACTGTTGTCTGTCTGAACCTTGCAGGTGGAGGATCTGTGTGTCTTTGAAACACTTCCCGTCTATGAGTGTAGTAGTTACAGTGGGCTCCATTTAATGTAAGCCGTTCGCAGGGCAGTATTGGGAACCTGGAGACTCGTGTGTGTTGGTGCCCAGGAAAGGGGAACTGGACTTCTGGAAAGCGGTGCCACCACAGGCAGTCACCATGGCATGTCCCTGGGGATCCCCAAGTTCTGCATGGACATCAGCCACCGCGACTGCTGTGCAGGGCAGAGCACGTGGGCATAACCACGAGGCACCGATGACCACCTTCGTCTGCTCCCCTGGGGCCGTGTGGAGCGGCCAGTGCTTGGGAATGCTGCTCGTGGGTTCATTCCAGGCCTGCACTTCCGGGGTTGAAAAGACATGTAGATGGATTTGCTGGTTTCCGAAGCAGAGCCTTGAGGAGATGGTCCCATGGGTTCTGGGCTGCACCCAGCGGAAAGTGACCCAGTGCTTTCCTTCCCTGCTGTGTCCCAGGGTTCAGGACAAATCCAAGGTGATCCACTTCACCACCATCCCCATCTATCTTCCCGAGATCACCGTGGGAGCCCACCAGAGCGACCGCCTCTACCACAAGTTCAGAGAGGTAAGGCCTGTCCTGCGATGGTGGTGCCCGTCCCGAGGATGGCGGTGCCCGTCCCGAGGATGGCGGTGCCCATCCAGCGATGTTCGTGCCTGTCCCGCTGGCATGGCTGCTGTGGTGCCACGTGACAGCACTTCATTCTCAGCTCTGCTTTCCTTCTCTCTGCTGCTAGAGCTGACACCCAGGATGGTGGGGCCCAGAGAGACGGCAGCCTCTGCCCAGTGTGGGGGCGAGGATACACAGCCTCTTTACGGGAGATTCTAGAACAGAGGGCGTCTAGGGCCAGGCTCACAGGCAGGTGTTTCCCAGACTAAAACGAGTGACCACCAGCAGAGTAAGTAAGGGGAGCCGAGCAGTGGACGTCAGCCCGTTGATAGTAATGATGCAGACCAGGACTGGACAACAAACACGTCCTGCGGTCATCCGTGGCTGTGAGTTAGGGCACGGCCTGCTGTCAACTCATGAGCTAAGCACAGTCCTGAGACACTACCCCCGCCACCC
>NW_006399877.1:1123681-1174445 GCF_000299155.1 Elephantulus edwardii
ACCCCCGAACACCCCTGAGACCACCCTTGACCACACAGCTTAGGCACAGAACTGATCGGAAACCCCACCCCACCACACCACCTGACCACAGACCTGAACACAGAGCTGCAGGCCACCGCACCACAGCAGCCGTCCTGAGCGCACTGCTGTGGGTCACAGCCCCCATGCGGTCACTCGGTGACTCCTGTTTGGAGTAGAGGACTCGGTCAGGGAGAGCGCAGCCCATGGTCACTGTCACTTTCGGCCGTGGAGCCAGCAAAGCTGTCCCAGAGCAGGCCGGCCAGGCTTGCCATAGTCTGGTTTGCTGACCTCAGCATTGGGCAGTGAGAGGCCCCAGCACAGTGGATGAGGGACGTGAAGAGGCGCTGACGCAGGCTGTTGGTGCACACGCATCAGCTCACATGCCAGCGGCTCTGCCCTCTGGCCAGCACCACTGTGTGCTCCCTGTTTCCTGCTCTGCCAATCACTGCCTGTCAGGACTCAGATCACATCCTAAACGGCCTGCAGTGGGGGACAGTCTCCAACTCTTTTTAAACGGCCTGCAGTGGGGACAGGCTCCAGATCAGACCCTTGTAAACAGCCTCCTGTTCACACTGGCCCCAGGGGCTGGAGTGACCACGAGGAGAACCCACGTGACCTTGGGACAGAAGGTGTCTGAGTGCAGGCGCCCAGGGCAGGGTTCGGGGATATGAGGGCTCACTCTCCTCCCCTGCAGCACCACCCAGCTCTGGCCCTTGTTGGGGCTCCCTGAGCTTCCATGCGCTGTCACCTGTCAGCCAGGGGTCGTGGGCAGGTCTGTGTGTCAGTGTCTCCCCCTCAGTCCAGAGAAGGGCAGTGCAGGCGTCAGTCCACACACAGGTCCTGGGGACCTCCTCGGGCAGGGCTCACGGGATGGCCATGACACTGACACTTGACGAGGAGCTGTCCTCTGCAGCCCTCGGGGAACAGGCCTCAGCACTGCGTTCAGTCCTTCGCGGGGCCCAGCGCTCCCCGTGTGGGAAATCCTGCAGGAGGAGGAACATGGCCCACCTGCCGTGGTCAGGGAGGGATGTGGGGCTGCTGGGGTGTGGACCTGCCCCTACTGTAACTGCTTGTTTATAGTGGGCACCGCGGGTGACAACTCCTCCAGAAGTACATTCACCCCACACAGGGACTAGTTGGCATCAGTGGTCCAGTTAGTGTAGGCTCTGGGAGTGCAGACTGAGGCCTGGAAGTGGGGTTCATGCCCGGAGACCGCTCAGAGGCCTGGAGGCTCTGGACTTCATCCCCTCAGCTTCTGAGTGAGGGCCTTACAGCCGGGACTGAAGGGCCGTGTCTCGCTGTGCTGGCTGCTCCCCTTGGCCTCAGCCGCACGCTCTGAGTGGTCTGTGCCCAGCAGGCCTGACAGGCTCGTGCCTCATGGACTCACTGGCCTCCGCGTGGCCCCTCACTGGTGTGAGATCCTCAAGGCTGTGCGCCCAGAGCCTCATGTTCTCCAGCCCCACTAGGCCCAACGCTGTGTATGGAACCTCACCCACCACCCTGTCTTGAGCACTGTCCAGATGTGGCCAGACATAGGGCCTGGGAATGGGGTTTAGAGAATGAGGAGGGCACCGGGAGGGACACGATCCCTCTGTGAACCCAGCGTCCAGGTGTCGGGGATGTAGGGACCTGCTCATGGGGTTTGCAGAGTGAGGAGGGCTTTGTGGAGGATGGGGCTCCTGAAGACCTGTCCACTCACTGGCCCTGCCCAGCACCCGCGACCCTGCTGCTTCTCTTGCAGCTGCCGGGCCGGAAGTACGAGCCTGGGTACAATGCCGATGTGGGTGATAAGTGGATCTGGCTGAAGTGACAGCGAGGGAGATGCCTGTCCTTCACCGGCCTCACAGCGTGAGAACGGAAAATGAACGAACCCCGAGAAAACACTCAACAGACACCACCTGGCCCGGAGCGTAGGTGGTGAAGGACCCGGCCTCTGTGCGAGGCCTTGGAACCCCCTGGCTTTATTTTAGAATGAAAGGGAAAGAAAAACGTCACCTGAGCGACCAGCCCTTGGGGAGTCTTCCCTTCACCCCAGCCGCCCCTGTCCTGTGCAGACTGTGTGCATTGCTGTGTCTGCCTTCGGGGAATAAAGCATTTCCACAGTGCCTCAGTGTCGTCCCTCTGTGCGCATGAGCCTCCACGCAGCCCCCTCTATGGGCGGTGTCTTTGATGCCGGGTCTCCTTGAGTCAGCTCCACTCATGTACCCAGGCAAGATCCTGTCTGAAACCAGATAGCATTCTTACCACCTGCTGTGCCGTTGTAGCAGTGCCTGGGTCAGTCCAGCCTTGGAGGACTTCCTCTTTTCCCCTGACCTTCATTGCAGAGTCTCCTTCAAGGACCAGCCCCTTAGAAGGGTGGGGTCTAATTCAGCATGATTAAGCTTGGAGAGTTTTCTCAGTATTTATTTGATTTGTGCTAATAGTCTGTCTAGCTGCTGTGTTGGAGAGAAAAGAAAGAAAAGGGGAAAGAGCAGAGAATGGTGCACTGCGGCCTCCGTGACCTCCAAGGACAAGGCTGGACACGGAAGCTGCAGGACAGACTCTGTCCTCCCTTCCTCAAAGCCAGGCTTGACTGAAACGTGAGCGATGAGAAGCCACATGTCCTTACCCCCTGCAAAAGGTGGATGAGGGAGACAGTCCCTGTGCCAGCTCCCTGCTCAGAGACCAGCTGGCCTAGGACTGCTAGTCCTGCCTGGCCACTTCCATTTATATTCAGCTTACAGCCCAGGCCCTCAGGTGCGCTGGCCACAGGACAGGTACCCAGATAGTATGGTAACAACTCCAGTCTCCTCAGTTGACGTGGCAGAGAACTGGCCTGTACCTGAAGGCGTGGCCCAGGGGCACTCTGTCCCTGGAGGTGGTTCTGGTTGACTTAGAGTGGCCTAAGAACACAGTCCCTGGAGGTGGTTCCGTTCTGGTGGACGTTGGACAGCATGTCCATAGTGTGACTTTCTCTTGGGCTTTACGTCTTGGAAGCTGAGTTTCCCAGCGCTGTGGTGCCTGATGGTGGTGCCTGCAGTCTTACATTTCAGGGAGGCGCTAGCCACGTTGACCACTAAGTGCAAGTGAGCCTGGACACCAGGCCAGCGCCCCAACCCACTATAGTAAGTGGGTGGGAGAGGGGGTCTTAGTGCCTTGACTATAATGAGCACACTCCTTACATAATCCTGCACTGAATTACTGACACTGTCCCCCCCTCAGAGCAGTGGACACCTGTGAGCTTGGTGCGGGCCCTGATAGCAGCCCTTCGCACAGCCCTGTGTCCACACCTGACGGTGTCATGTTCTCCAAGTGATAAATGTTGGTCATTCCAGCTCTTTCCACACCTGATGGTGTCACACCCTCAAAGTGGTGGACCCTGTCCACGCCTGTGCACGCCACAGGAGTCTGTACTGTGTCCACACTTCCCGAGGGGTCCTACCAACCCAGCATCTCGGACCCCAGGGTCTGTCCTGAGCATCTGTCCCCCTAGTTGTGTCTTTGTCCATATCTATTAAGTCTGTGTGCTGAGCACATGAAAAATGTGGCGTCAGGTTCGGAGGGAGACTCAGCAACCTGCCTGATGCAAATGCACAGCCTTGTTTGCTGAAGTGAGAGGACTTGAAGTGTGCGCTACATAAGATGAAAGACTGCAGCCTTCAATACGGGTCATGTCTCAACATCAAGAACTGGACCAATAAGCATCATGATGATAGATGGAGAAAGGACTGAAGCTGTCTGATTTCGTCTCCTCGGATCAGGAAGCACCGGCACTAAAGAGAAGAGCATTGGGCCAGCCCGCTGCCAGGGCCTCTCCAGAGTGCTGAGCAGTGACGTCAGTAAACACTAGGATTTGCCTGATTCAGGCCGTGGTCTTCCTATCACTGGCTGTGTGTCTGAGAGCTGGACAATGAATAGGGGCGACAGAAGAATCAGTGCCTTTGAGTTGTGTCAGAGAACAGCACTGCATGTCCACGGACGGCCAGGAGGACACGTCACGGCGGAAGAGTGCTCTGAGTGCTTGCACGCAGGCTGGTGAGACTTCATCTCATCTCGCTAGAAGGACCTGTTCTGGGAAAGGGGCCTCACACTTGGAAAGGTGGAGGGTCAGGGAGAGAGGACCCTCAATGAGCTCGACTGACGGACTGCAGCAGTGGGCTCAAGCGTGCCGGTGACGGGGGTGGCACACGACAGGACAGGTTCAGATCCGTTGTTCTTAGACGTGCTCAAGTCATACTCAACAGCACATAACAATAACCACTTACCACCTAAAAAACTGGAAGTGATTCCACTGCTGAAAACAGATGGCTTCAACAACAGACTGAGCAGAGGACAGGTGATCTTCCGAGGGGGAACAAGCAGCATTACTGGGCCTGGAGCGGGTCTCAGGAGTGAGTTCAGCTGGAGGGACAGGGTGTGTGTGTGGGGGGCGGCCTGCGGCAAGCTCGCAGACAAGCGGACACACAGTGGACTCCCGTGTCAGCCCTGAGGGGGGAGAGCGCTTCATCTCACTCCTGACTGAGACACGGTGTGGACGTGTACACGCCTGAACACACGGGTGGGCATCCTGTGTGACAGCGTGTGTGCATGCACGTGTGTACACGTGTGGATCTGCATGTATGTGTATGCACAAGTTCATGTGTGCTTGTGTCTATGAGCATATATGTGCAAGTATGCATGTGTGTGTGCTGAAGGAGTGTGAGTCCAGACTCGCACTTCTGACCGAAACCGGCCTTTGCTGCATGTCTGCACTGAGTGGGCCCTCGGAGGACACACCGCCACGTGGTGCTGTAGCTGGAAATGCCAGCTGCAATGTCCATTGTGCGTCCTATGTCCAGCCCTGGAGGGAAGAGGGGGAAGAGCTCAAGCGGACTCACTGGTGGGGAGCTGAGCTGGGGGTCAGCTGAGTGGTGGCCTGGGCAGCCAGGGCTCTTTGTGGGATACGTCCTCCTCAACTGAGTGGAGGCCTCAGACACTCACTGAGGCCTGACCACTGCTCTCCAGCCCTGCCTGCTACCGGGTGGGCTCTGTTGTCCTGGCCCTGCCTGCCCCAGCGTGATCTCTGCTGTCGCTGTCCCAGCCCTGCCCACCTGGGTGTGAGCTCTGCTGCCCCCTTAGATGTGACCTCTGCTTTCCAGGCCCCGCCCACGCAGGTATAAGCTCTGCTGTCCCTGTCCCAACCTCGCCCACCTGTGTGTGAGCTCTGCTGCCTGACTGCTCAGGTGTGACCTCTGCTTCCAAGGTCCCGCCCACCTGAGTGTGAGCTCTGCTGTCCCTGCACCAGCCCCATCCACCTGCTCGCCTGAGTGTGACTTCTTGCTGTCCAGCCCTGCCCACTCAGGTGTGTGTTGTTGAGGACACAGGACAGTAGAGCAGAGGCACACAGGTGCTACAGAGGCTCATTTCCAGAAGAGATTTCCAGGCCTTTCTTCCAGGTCCCGCTGGATGGGTTAGAGCCTCTAACCTCTGGGCAGCAGAGTGCATTAGCCGTGTGCACTGCGGCCTCCTATCTGGTCCCGGTCCTCATGACGGCAGCCTCTCGGGGCCCCTTTGTGGGGTGGTCAGCTCTGTCCTGGCCTTTTCCTGCATAGAGATGTGAGGACTCACCTGGCTGGTGTTCGGTGGAGGCTCAGATGTAAATCCTCCCTGTCAGCTGGCGTTGGGTGCCCCGTCCACACTGCCTGTGTGTGGAGCGTGAGTGGACAGCTCATAATGAACCTTTGTCCTCTTGGTGCTCAGAGCCTGGGACCCCTCCTGACCAGGCAGTGAAGTGCTGGCCTGGGAGGTCTTGTGGACCCTGCCCACCGTACCTGCTACCTCCAGAGCCACCTGTGGTCCAAGCCTCGTGGACACACCATCAGCCAGAGACCTTCAGGGACGGTGTCAGGAGAGAGCCCCATTGAACCCCTCACCATAGCCTGAGGGGCTGGGAATGTGCTATCCAGTGTCCTGGGTCCTAAGACAGCCTCCCCCAGACGTCATGCTCTGGACAGTGAGGGGATGGAGAGCAGGGCAGAGGGCATGTGCCTCACAAGCAGGCTGGGGGCCACCTTGTGCCCATGGAGGGGGTAGGTGGCAAAGAGGGTAACTGGGCAGGGGGTTTGTACCCCACAGGGACTGTGGTTGTGTGGGGGAGACAGCTGAGGCAGACAGTGTCCCGAGGAGGGGGTGTGGCTGGGTAGGGGCCCCATCCTCACAGTGGGGTGACTGCATAGTGTAGGCTTAGGTTTTACCCAGGGTAACTGGGAGAGTGGACATCTTACAGGGGCTGCTTCATGGGGTGACAGCTGAGGCAGGCACGTGTCCTGAGGGGGTGGCTGGGCAGACAGCTGAAGGAGGGGGCCTGAGCTGTATCCTGCCATCTGGTCACTGGACTGTGGAGTGGTGGCCTGAACTTGGGGCCATGTCTCACTAGACCCGAAACCAGGGGGCTGGGTCTTGGGGCTGTGCAACCTCTGGCCACCAGGGGGCGTGGGAGCCATGTGTCTGAGAGTGGCCACTGCCCACTCCCCTGGAAGGTGACCTGTGGCTGACAGTCCTGTCGCCAGCCCCATCCAGCCCTGGTGGAGGAAATACCGGCCTCGCTCGACACCCAGTCCGAGCTCTAGCAGAAAGAAGAGCTATTTCCACAGAGCCCTGATGGTCAGGACAGGCCCCTCCAGAACCACCCCAGGGCCCCTAGTGGGCTTGGGTTTCGGGGTCTAAGCCACAGGAGGGCGTCCCAGCACGGTGCAGGGGCCTTCTGGGTGTGGCACTGGCCACCTCTGCAGGAAGACAGCTGGGCAAGCAGGGTGTCCACAGAGATGCTTCCATCAGCCCGGGAGCCATCAAGCGTTGCTGTGGACCCCTGGGCAGCAGCCAGGCACCTCGGGGCCCAGGGGAATGGAGCAGGATATGTGGACTTGCCAGTCCATGGGGCCAAGTGTGGACAAGGTCACCATATCCCCAAATGGTCACTTGTGGATGTCTTCATGGGACTGAGGTGTGGAGGGGCGTTGGGACTGACTGGCTCACCTCCCACTGGTGGTGCAGTGCTGACCAGGCGTGCAAGGAAGGGGGGGGGCTGTCCTGATGAAATAACCCTCTAACCAGGACCTGAGCCTATGATGCCCACTGGGGGAGGTTGACACCTTGTGAGGGTCCCTGAGATGCAGAGAGGGAGGCCTAGATGAGCCCTAAGGCCTGAGCGGCCTCTGGTCCCTGGGGGAGAGTCGGGAATATGGGTGGAGGCCGAGGAGATGGAGTGAGGAGGGTTGAGGCTGGGTGGGCATGCTCATATTGGAGGCTGGGCCTGGGGGGTGTTTGGAGGAGTTGGGCACAGAGGACATCAGCCAACCCCCTTTTCTCATGAGAACAGAGTGGAGTCACCAGTGTCCTCCATGTCCCCAGCAGAACATGAACCTAAAAGATGAGGAAGGTATCCCAGCTACACCAGGCAGGGCTGGAAGATCAAACGATGGGTGACCAAGGGCCGCACTGGGGCCAGCGGAGGAGCAGAGGCCCTGGGCAGGGCAGGCACCAGCTGTTGTTGTGTCCCAGGCCCCCTACATGGCAGCCGACCACCTCACCTTCAAATTCAGCCAGTGTAGTGCAGCTCAGCGTCAGGGAACCAGAACACGAAGGCCGGGGCTGACCGTTCCTGGGGGAACTGGAGGCTCTGGGTGCATGTCCGGGGAACTGCCTGAGCCTGGATGGGACACAACCTCCACTCGCTGTGAGGTCCAGGCTGACTGGTCCAGGAAAGCTCACAGGGTTTCAGGGAAAAGGAGGAAACAGACACCTCAGATCTGGTCCTAAGTCACCACTGGTTTTCCCAAGGTGGCCACACCCAGGCATCACACCTTTGCTCAGGGAGAAAGTCACCACTGTCAGGGCTTGTGGAAAGAGGGTGAGGCCTCCCCAGTACTTGGCCAGACCATGTAGGGTGTGTGGACTGAGCTGTAGAAGCTTGAACTAGGTCAGGGGAAATAGGGAAGGGAGCACAAGCGAGTATGCAGATGACCACAGGAAAAGAAATGCCAGAGAGAAATAGTCACTCGCTGGGGAACCAGTGCAGGAGAGCCCTCCCCATCCAGTCTTGCTGGTGGTTTATAAGAGCAAGCATTGCATCTCCTTGTTGGTACAGGGCTGCCGTACAAACTCCAGGGGAGGCGTCCTCCAGCACAGGTGGGCACTGTCCGGTAACAGAGGCCGGGGTCAGGATAACGAGTGTCACCAGGGCCATGTCCTCTCGGAAGGCTCTCGGCTCACTGACTTTCGGGTGGTCCCAGGAGTCCTAGTAGGGTAGAGACTGTCTCTCCCTCGTCTGTCTGTCTCTCTTCCTCTTTCTGTGGAGACTGCTCCGATGGACTGGGACTCTAGCTTTACCTCGTGTTAGCCTAACTGGTAACACTTTCAAAGACCCTGTTTCCAAATGAGACCACACAAGGCCAAGCCTACACGCCAGGGTGTAGTCAGGACCTCAGCATATCTTCTTGGGAGACAGATTTCAACTCCTAACACTATATTAACATGGAGTTGTTGTTGTGTACCACCCAGTAGGAACCACACCGTAGCTGGGCCTCCAGCAGGTTTTCAGAGGCAATAAATTGTGCTGATGGAGGTTGCCCGTCTTTCTTCCTCAGAGCAGCTGGTGGATTTGAACCATGTGCCTTTGGGTTGGCAGCACAACTTCTTACCACTAGGCCACCAGAGCTCTCTAAAACATGAAGTAAGAAATAAGATTCCAGCCTCAAGAAGCAAGGTAAAGATCACAGAAGACTCAACAGAGAACTCAAAATGTTAAATGAGCGTGGAATGGACAGGGCTGAAGTCCAAGTAACACCCAGAAGCAGTAGTTCTCCAAGTGTGGTCCCTGGTGTCAGCAACACCTGGAAACTGGCTGGAAATTCAGATTCTCAGCCCCGCCAGGCCTGCTGAGTCGGAGACCCCGGTGACTCCGACGTGTGTGGACCACTGACCCACACGGAACATAATCCCTGCAGGTAAGACGGGTCTAAGCAATTGGGTTCCCATTAAGAATGTTACATATATAACCTGCTTTTTTTTTTTTAACAAGTCGCAGGCAACTCAAGGCTCATATCAACAACAAACATAAGAAGACAATCCAACATCGGGATAATTGGTGTGTGTAAAGTAGTAAGTCAAGCAAATACAACAGAAAAAATGTTCAAAGGTAGAGTATTTTAAAAATCCCTCAAATGAAAAACTGCAAATTATAAGATCATACTACCTCTAAGTGTGTACCTGCACACAGTCTCTCTCTCTCTCTCTCACACACACACACACACACGACTTTGAAGGCTGCTCAGCAAGCAGCTTACACTGTTGTCAGGTACTGAACGTCATGTTGACGTGCCTCACAGCCACCCTATGAACAACAGCGGCACCTCCTGGGCCGTGCTCATTACCTCTGGCATACTCGAGCCCATAGTCACCGGGTCAGTCCATTTGGTCGGGACTCTTCCTCTCTCCCGCCGACCCTCCACCTTTCCAAGCCTGGTTCCTCTTTCCAAGGAACAGCCCCTCCTAACAGCCCAAAGAATGGGAGATGCAGAGTCACATCCTCGCCTCCAAGCAGCACCCTCGTTTCATTTTCCCCACAACACAACTGTTCGTTCTCTTGACAGTTCATGGGATACTCTCTGTTCTTCTGCAGCACCACAGCTAAAAGCTAGAAGGTTTTTTCCCCCTCCTGTAATCCTTATCCATTGTCTAACTTTCAGATGCATAGCAAGCAATTGAGAAGACTATAGCTTGGATCAGGCACACCTTAGTCTTTAACTCGCACTGTTGCTCTTTAGTACTCTGGAGAGGTCCCTGACAGTGGATTTTTCCAATACAACTCGTTTTTTGTTTCTTGAATGCTGGTACCAAGAACATTGATTGTGGATTCAACTGGGTGAAATCCTTGAAAATTTTACTCTTTTTCTCCATCTTTCATGATATGCATTTGAGCATAAAATTGTGTAAAGGGGAGGAAATTAGAATTGCAGAGGGATCGGACTTTAGCACATGCACATGCATGCATATACACTCAATCTACTGCCTCTCGATGTGCGTCTGACCTCCAGTTTGAAGGCTGTCAGCTGGAGACCATCACATCTTTCTCTCATGCAGTGGCCGGTGGGTTTGAGCCAATGACGATTTGGTTAGCAGCTGAGTGCCTTAACCACAGAGCCACTGCCCTGAAAGTCATTAGACTCTGGCTCAGTGGCCACAAAATCCAGATGAAAGACCCACGTGATGAGCCAAGTAAAGCTCGTTGAGTTGTGGCGTTGTGGTGCCTTTGTGTTGACTACGGCTCGGTGACGCCACAGCTCTGAGCCCTGCCCTAGCCTGTGTGTGCTCATTGTCTCGGACACACTGAGCCCATTGCTGCAGTCACCGTCTCACTCCAGCTCGTTGAGGGTCTTCCTCTTTCCTTCCCAAGCACAATGTCCTTTTCTAAAGAATAGCCTCTCCTAGAAACGTACCCAAAGTCGGTCAGGCAAAGCTTTGTCGTCCTTGCCTCCAAGGAGCAAGCCTTCTGGCTGCACTTTCTCTAAGACACATCTGTTTGCTCTTTTGACACTCAGTACTCCTCTCCAGCACCACAGCTCAAAGACCTCAATTCTGTCATTCATCGTCCAGCTCTCAGATGCATAACAAGTGATTGAAAACACCATGGCCGGGATCTGGGGCACCTTAGTCTTCAAACTGTTGGAACTGATCATTGTTCCTCAATAATTTGTAGATCTCTGACAGTGGGCTTGCCCAGTGCGGTATGTCTCCTGATCTCCTGACTGCTGTTACCAAGGGTATTGATTATGAATCCAAGTAAGATGAAATTCTTGAAAATGTCAATTTATTTTTCTCCATCTATCTGATTGGCAATGTCATAATGAATGGTGAAGAGACTGGGATTGTTCACAGTTTTGGTTTGCTTGGATCCACAGTCAACTCTCTTGGCACCAGAAACAAGGAAATTAAAAGACATATTGCGGGGGAAAGTCCGCGGTTAGAGACCTAAAGTGCTGAAGTGCAAAGATGTCATTCTGGAGACTAAGGTGCACCTGATACATGCCATGGTCTTTGCAATCACTTGCTATGCATTGGAGAGCTGGACAGTGACTAGGGATGATAGAAGGGGAATTGATGCCTTTGAGCTGTGGTGCTGGAGAAGAGTATTGAATATACCATGGACTGCTAAGAAAACAAACAGGTTTGTCCTGGAGAGGGTTAAACCAGGCTGCTCCTTGGAGGCAAAGATTCTGAAGCTTCGTCTGACATACTTTGGACATGTTGCAAGGAGGGACCTGTCCTTGGAGAGGGACGTCATGCTTGGGAGGGTGGAGAGACTGCGCAGGAGAGGAAGACTCTCAATGAGATGGATTGATTCAGTGACTGGGGTAATGGGGATAGGTGTATCAGAGATGGTGAGATTGGCACAGGATAGGGCAGGGTTTAGGGCTGTTGTACGTAGGGTCGCTATGAGTCGCAGGCTACTCGACAGCCCATAACAGTAACAACAACATCCTGATGGTGAGCTCTGGCGCCTTCATGACAAGAAGCTGCCCTGCGATCCCAAAGCCATGCGATTTGAGGTCACCAGCTGCTCCACAGGAGGACGGGCAGTCTCCTCCTGTGAGAGTAACTGCCTCTGAAAACCCCCTGATGGGTCAGCTATGGGTTGGTTCCGACTCGACGGTACACAACACCAACATCATGATGTTGCTTATTGGTCCATTCGTACTGAAGGCTGTAGTCCTTGATCTCCTGCAGCAACTGCCTCAGTCCTCACTTGGAGCAATCAAGGCCATGTATCTGCATCACGTAGTAGACTGTAAATGACTCTCCACAGTGACAGACAGACAACAGGCCCACAGTCCTGCAGGAGCAGCCTAACACATCCACACGCGTGTGCTACAGAGAAAGCCACAGCTGGGGGAGATTCCCAGTGGTATCCGATTCTAGTGTGACATGAAGACAGTGAAGGCTGGGAGCCACGGACTAGCTCAGGAATCGGTTGTGAAATCCAAGCAGTTTAAAGGTGGAGGGCCCTTTAACATGCAGGTGTGGGGAGGAGGCGTTAGTGAAGGGCTGGACCAACTCACATCTGAAGGCAAGGATAGGTCAGCAACGATTATGAGCTGGAAAAACCAGAGAAATAGGGACATGCCTGCATCCTCACACAAGTAGAATTGACTTCAATCTCTTAGATTATTTTTAAACCTTTGCATTTTAGAGAAATGTGAACTCTGCTGTAGTGCAGAAACATTCCAAGTTTAGAGAATGCATTTATTTTACTTTGATTTCTTTTGTTAAAAATGAAGTTCATTTAAAATAACATAAAAATAGCATCTGCGGTAAAATTCCGCTTTATGAAAGGGTGGCTGTCTATTTTTATACATGCTTAAAAGCTGGGGACAAAGTTCGTTCATGTTATTAAAAACTGAGGAGAGAAATGTGGGATTTCACCCCCCACCCCATTTCTTCCTGAAACTTTAATCTGTTGTTCCCAGACACTGGAGGGGTCCCCACTGTTGCAGGCAGGGGATCAGCCTCCAAAGTTCCTGGCAGGCCCCTCTCTGATTTGCTAATGTGATGATTTATCTCTGTCCTGTGCTTCCTTTTCTTCCCTCCTCCCCAGAGGCAGCTTGCTTTTGTGCTGAACGAAATATTTTCGCTGTGCGTGTTCTTGCATAATGTATCATTGTTTTGTGGCATGAAATGTAATGTTTGTAAATGGTTTCATATCACTTTCTGTTCAAGGTTTCTGTTTACTCTGTTTCACTCAAACCTTCCTTGTTACCGCATTGCATCTGCTTTGTTTCCAAGTGCTTCACAGTAATTTGTGATCTTTATTTTTGGTGCTTCCACCCTGATGGACAGCTGTCTACAGCGACAGACAGACAAATTAATTACCCACAGTGCTGCAGGATCCAGCTGTCACATTTGCAGCCAGCCACCCTGCTTCAGAGGAAGCTACGCCTGGCCGGACCCCTCAGTGGTACCTGATTCTTTTTATTGTCTTTGCATGATTTTTCAACTCTGCAAGTTGTGAGGAACTGATAAGAATGCAAAGCAGCTCTTAGAGTAAATGCTTTTGTGTCTAATAGGAACCAAATCAGCATGTTCTTGCCGCTCGCACGCATGTGTGTGTGAATCCTTTTTGCCTGTTTGCCAATTTGTTTAAATAGTTCTAATCCATACATCTGTTCTTTGATTCCCTTTTTGAATCAGCTTTAACATCTGTCCAATTCTGTCCCTGGGTGATGAGTAAAACGAAATCTCCTACACAAATTCTTTTCTGTATCACCGTCAGAGTCACAGTTTTGACTTTCCACCCCTGAGAAGTTTAACAGAGGCCTTTGTGGGGTTGTGACGGGATCAAGGTGAGGCATGGCATATACCAAGCAATGAAAGGGTGTGTGGTGACCGATGTTCACCAATATCCAGCTCTCTTCTCCTTCCAGAGCCCAGATGGCTACAGAGTTTAAAAAAAATCCTCAGAGTTTTGCTGCTCCCCCTAGGACTGTGCTTCTCAGAGGCCTGGACTCCACCAGCCGCTCTGTGGGCGAGGTCAGAGTAGGGGCAGTTCCCGGTCTAGCTCTTGAGAACGGGGAGTTTCTAGGGCCTGATGCTGGAGCTGTGCATCCAGATGGAGCAGGTATGGAGAAAGGACGAAGCCTGACGCACACCTTTCCTGATTTTAAGTCATCTTCCCTGGCTCTGTTGGGACAACAGCTTCTTGGTCTAGGAATAGGTTTGGTATGAGTACAGTTCAGTGGTCTGGAATTCCCATTCTTCTCACTGTTAGCCATAGTTTGTTAGGATCCACACGGTCAAATGCCTTTGCATAGTCAATAAAGCACCAACAGACATTCCTCTAGTGCTCTCCGCTTTCAGCCAGCATCCACCTAACACCAGCAATGAAATCCCTGGTGCCAACAATTGTCCAGCTTCCTAGCTGTTTCTAGTTCAAGGTGCAAGAGACTGGTTGGATGTTTTCGGTTCTGATTGAGCAGCCCCCTGGTCACAGTTCCACACTTTGCCAGGCCCTGTGCTGTCCTCACAGTCCCTCCTGGGCTCAAGCCTGCTGTGGAGTGCCTCGGTCAGTCCTCTAATGAAGGGTCAGCCTTCCTTTTGCTGCCCTCTGCTTTACCAAGTACGATGCCCTTCTCCAGGGACTGTGCCTCCTGACACCAGGCCCAGGTTACGTGATGCATAATAATACTGCACTGTGTGAACATTCCATGGCTGTTTATCTGCTGACGGACACCTGGGTTGTTTCTGACTCTTTGATGTTGTAAATAATGCTGTAATAAACACAAGCATGAGAAGGTCCATTTGGGTTAAAGCTCTTGTTTCTCTGGGACACAGACTGAGGATGGAACTGTTGGATCCAATGGGATCTCCATCTGACACGGCTGCCTGGAGAAGGATCATCGTGAAGCATGGCTCCAAACTCAGGGCTTTCCAAAGGGCAGGTCAGGGGGACAGTGGGCAGGTCAGGGGGACGATGGGCAGGTCAGGGGGACGATGGGCAGGTCAGGGGGATGATGGGCAGGTCAGGGGGACAGTGGGCAGGTCAGGGGGACAGTGGGCAGGTTAGAAGGACAGTGGGCAGGCCTAGGGATGTGGCGGTCAGGTCAGAGGGATGGTGGGAAGGATTGGGGGTGGTGGGCAAGCTTAGAAGACAACAGACAAGTCAGGGGGACAGTGGGTAGGTCAGGCAGATGCTAGGCAGGTCAGTGGGATGGTGGGCAGGGCAGGGGATGGTAGACAGGCCCAGGAGATGCTGGGTAGGTCAGGGGGAGAGGGGGTAGGTCATGGGTCCAGTGGGCAGGTCAGGGGAACTGTGGACAAGTGATGGTGACAGGTCAGGGGAATGGGGAGAAGGCCCAGAGGAGAGTGGGCAGGTGGGGAGATGGTGGGCAAGTCAGGTGGACTGTGGGCAGGTCAGGGGGACAGTGTGAAGGTCAGAGAGATTGTTGGCACGCCCAGGGGACAGTGGGCAGGTCAGGCAGACTCAGATGAGCAGGAGGGCTGAGCAGGTAGGAGGCAGCATGTAGAGGGCAGTGACGTCTTCTGAATGCTGTGTTGGTGGACACACAGTGTCACCCGTGTCAGACCCACAGGGCCACGTACTGGAGGGAGCCCACCGGGGGTAATAATGCGCACAGACAAGCCGTGATGCTGCCCCAGGGTGTTAGGGGGTTGGGCTGTCAAGGGAAAGGTCAGTGGTTCAAATCACCAGCCGTTTCATGGGAGAACACTGAACACTGTCCTGTAAACCTGACAGAGGGTGGACGTGAGTTGGAGGGACTTGGTGGCAGAAGCCAGGTCCAGGCCAGCTGTGGAGATGCTGTGGTCTCACATCCAGACCACAGCAGTGACAGGAGTGTCACCACGAAGGGGTACAGGTTTCTGGTTCCCCTGGTCAGCAAGCTTGGCTTTGGTTTGATGAACGTTATATTAATACTATACGAAAAAGTCTGACATAATGTGAGAACAGCCATGATGGGCAGAGACGCGGAGTGAAAACACACCAGGAGGCGGGTGCTGGCGGGCGGGCTGCTTCACCGCTGCGCAGGCCTTCAACGTGCAGAAAGTTAGCTGCGAAATGTGAAAAAGCCGTAAAACTGCACCTAAACAGAAACTCCACTGCCATCAGGTCGGTTGCAACCCATGGAACCTCCACTGAGTTCCAGGGCTTTAAGTCTTCATGGAAGGAGACTGTCCATCTTTGTCCTCTGGAGCAGCTGGTGGATTTGAACCACTGACCTTTTTGTTGGAAGCACAAGGTGTAACGCGGGATGCCGTCAGAGTGCCTTTGCACAGAGGTGTACCTGAATCAGCACTGGCTCACTGGGGCCCCAGAAGTGCCAGCGGTCAGTCCTGCTGCTCACCAAGAATGAGGGAGTGTGTCTGTTCACAGACGTCTCAGAGGAAAGGCCTGGTGGTCAGTCACAAACCCTGTGGCTCAGACTTCTGCTCTGCTGCACACGAGGCCGACATGAGCAGGGTCGACAGCGACAGGCCTGGTTCTGGACCAAGAGTCCTTTCCTCAAGATTCTGGGGAATCACAGAGAAATACAGTCCTGGCCCTGCCTGCTCTGACTAGGGGCCACAGCAGGAACCCCGGAAGCCTTCCCAGCTGGCAGCTGTCAAAAGAACAGGGACTTCTGTCACATGACACAGGGAAATGAGTCAAGTCAACAAACCTGCTGGGTCTGGAAGAAGATTTCAGAACCCCCGAAAGAACGCAGCTGCCACAGCTGTGAGACCCCGTCAGACAGGCGCACTGTGCTGGCCTTCCAGTCTATAGCTCTGCGGGCCAGTGCGCACATGAGGCGTCCACTGCTCAACTCTGACATCTCTTCAAAACCACTGCAAAAAGCAGCACCGCACCCTGCTCCCAACGTAAAAAACTGCCGTCAGTCACAGGTGACGTGTTCATCTTTGTGATGAAATCTCAAAAAATATCACTAGAACCAAGGAGTCATGGATGCAGGACACAAGGTCAAGTCAATAGCCTTCTAGGTCGCGTAGTGGACACAGGGATGAAAAGGCACCGTTTATAGCAGCCTTGTTAACTTCTCAGGGGAAACTGTCCCCATCAACAGCATCCACAGCACAAAACCAGTGAAATCAGACAAGTCCTCACACACTCCTTCACCTACCAGGTAAAGCAGCATCCTACTGCTTGCTCTGTTGTGTTGATTGCCTTCAAGTCAAGCATGACTCATAGCGACTCTGTGAACAAAAGGCCTGAAGTCACTCTACAATTATTGACATTTATCAAAGTTCATAGAGTTTCCGGAGACAGGTTGTTTAGGAAGTGGATGCCACTCCTGCTTCCAAACTGCTTGCTCTACTGAGTCCTAAATCCATTGCAGTAGCTACACAGACCTCATTGAACTATCCTCACTATTACGGGGTTCATTATGGAAGTTAGGTTGCACTCAGGTTGACACTGCCTGTCAGGATAGCTTCTGAAGGGTTCTTACAGACCCGTTAGCCTTCAGGCTTGTGGCTTTAGGCCGGTGTGAGAAAGCTCACAGTCCTGCCGATGATGGTATCTACCTCCACCCCCAGCCTTCCAGAAAGCTTGGGCGAAGGCCCCTGGTTCTGGCTCCATGGGGCAGCAGGCCCAGGTCAGTTCTGCCTTACATCGAGGCTCTGGTTCTCCCCTGCAGGGTGGCTGCTGCACTACAGGTCCTGGTCTGACCAATGCTGGAATCTCTAGTCCCCGAGGATGCATGCGGCATTATCTCTGCTTCCTGTCCTTGCTGGTGGTGGATTCCCCACTCTGGCCACGGAGCCTGTTCAGTTTAAGTCTGGCAGAATGGCCAGACTGGTCAGTCCCCTCATAGACAAACTAATACACGCTATTTGCATGTTCCTGCCCAGCCATGTGGCAAAGTCGACAGTAATGATCTAGGAAAGCCTTTTGAACAATAGATAGATTACCTCTCGAAGAGCCACAGGAGACTGAGTGGGTGATAGCGAAAACCAGGCCTTCTGAGAGCCGTCTGCTTAGTTGGCCTGGAAAGAAAGGCTGTGGGGCCTTCAAGTCAGGCGCTGCCTCAGGCTGGGTTCTCTAGAGAAGGAAACCAGTGGGTGTGGGTGTGTGTGCACTTACCTCAAGGAAATAGCTTAGAAGCTTGTAAAGGTTTCCAGGTCCCAGGTCCATGGGTCAGACTTCAGGAAAGAAGTTGCTCAAGAACCAAAGGTGACAAGTCCGTGAAGAAGGGAGAGGCAGCAAAATCCGAGAGCCTGCTCAGATGGTCCGCTGCACCGAATGCAGGACAAACACTCTTTTTATGAATGTACAACTTCCATGAACCTCCCAGCCAATGATTGGCTGCTCATAGTGACTCTCATCTTGGATGATTTGACATGTGGATCAAATGATGGCTAACACTGAGAAGAATGGAAACCCCAGAACATTTAATTGTGCTCATGAAAAACCTATACCTGCCGAGAAGCTGTTAGCAAACAGAAACATTAGGACAGGTGTGCATCAGGGATGTGTCCTTTCTCCGTACCTATCCAACCTAAATGCTGAGCAAATAATGTGAGACGCTGGACTATATGAAGAAGAATGTGGCATCAGGATTGGAGGAATACTCATCAACAGCCTGTTACTTTCTGAGACTGAAGATAAATTGAAACCTTGCTGCCTAAAATATAAGACTATAGCCTTCAATATGGATTGTATATCACAATTTAAAAAAAGAATCCTCACCACTGGACCAATAAGTAACAGCAAGCTAGATGGAGAAAAGATTGAAGTTGTCAACAATTCCATTTTACTTGAATTCACAATCAACATCCATGGTCACAGTAAAAAATCAAAAGAAGTGTGACCTTGGGAAAATCCGCTGTCAAGGACCTCTCCAAGGTGTTAAAGAACAAAGATTTCAGCTTAAAGGCCAAAGTATGCCTGATTCAAGCCACGGTCTTCTAATTTATTTACTTATGATGCACCTGAAAGTTGGACAAGGAATAACAGAAGATTCACTGCCTTTGTGCCGGGGTGTTGGAGAACAGTCCTGAATGTCCCTGGACCATCAAAAACCCAAACAAGTCTGGATTGGAGGAGTGCAGACAGAGTGATCCTTGGAGGCAGGAAGGGTGGAACCTTGTCTCACACACGTTGTCATGTTGTCGGAGGGACCAGTCCTTGGAAGAGGCTATCATGCTTGGACAGGTAGAGGGTCGGTGAAAGAGAAGGAGACCCTCAGCAGGGTGACTTGACACAGTGGTGTAACAGTGGGCTTGAGTCTATCAGAGACGGTGTGGATGGCACATGACGGGGAAGATGAAAATCTATTCATCGGGTTGCTATGTTGTTGATGACGATGTCTGTGGAGTTGAGCATGGCTCACAGCAACTCTGTGAACACAAGGCCTGCAGCTTTTCTAGAACTATCGTCATTTATCAAAGTTCATAGAGTTTCCAGAGGCATTTTTTTAGAAAGTGGATGCTGCTCCTGCTTCCAAACCTGTCTTAAACTGGGAGCTCCACCAAACACTCTTCACCACAGGTGAAGAACCATCACAGCATTTGACACCTCAATGGCACAAGGTTCAGCATCACAGTGACCCCAGGTTACTTCAGTGCAGCAAATTGACAGAAGGTCTTCTGTACTGCTTAGAAGAATGTTCCTCCAAAATATAGTTAACAACCGACTTTTAAATACAAAGGCCCTCCATGAGGTCTTGTTGACTTTAAACAAGAGGCTTAAATAAAAAACAACCAATATAATATGTTGTTGTTGTTGGTTTGTGCCATTGAGTCATACGCGACCTAAAGCAGCTCTGAACTCTTCCCTATCCTGAGTCAGTCTCATTAATCCCAACACACCACCCCCCATTACCCCAGTTACTGTATCAATCCATCTCATCTGGGATCTTCCTCTCCTGCGCTGTCCCTTCACCCTTCCGTGCATGCTGTCCTTCAAGGACCGATCTCTCCTGACCACGTGCCCAAAGTACGTGAGATAAATCTTAGCAAGCCTAGCCTCCAAGGAAAAACTTGGTTTCACCCTCCCTAAGACAAACCTGTTGTTTTCTCGGCGGTCCATGGTATGTTCAAGAATCTTCTCCAGCACCACACTGAAAGGCATCAAGTCTTCTGTCATCCTTAGTCATTGTGCAGCTGTCTGAGGCATAACAAGTATTTGCCAAGACCATGACCTGGATTAGGCACATCTTAGTCTCTAGACTGACATCGTTGCTTTTCAGCACTCTGGAGAGGTCTCTGACAGCAGATTTTCCCAGTGTAATTCATCTTTTGATTTCCTGACTGCTGGTGTTAAAGTTTTGATTGTGGAGCCAAGCTGAAATTGTTAACCTCAATCTCTTCTCCATCTATCATGATGCTGTCAGTTGGCCCAGTGGTGAGAATCTTTGTCTTCTTGATGTTGAGCCTCAATTCATATTGAAGACTACAGTCTTTGACCCTCTGCAGCAAGCACTTTGGATCTTCCTCAGTTTCAGCAAGCAAAGTTGTGTCGTCTGCATATTGTAGGTTGTTGATGAGTCTTCCTCCAATCCTGATGCCACATTCCTCCTCATAAAGCCCTGCTTCCTGAATAATCTGTTCTGCAAACAGATTGAAAAAGTATGGAGACAAGAGGCATCCCTGATGCACTCCTTTCCTGATTTTGAACCATGCAGTGTTTCTCTGTTCTGTTCTGAGGACTGCTTCTTGGTCCAAGTATAGGTTTCTCGTAAGCGCAATCAAGTGTTCTGGGATTCCCATTTTCCTCAAGGTTAGCCACAATTTGTTGTGATCCACACAGTCAAATACCTTTGCATAGTCAATGAAGTACTGATAGACATTCTTCTGGTACTCTATGTCATTGGCAATAATGTCTCTGGTGTCATGACCTCTTCTGAATCCAGCTTGTATTTCTGGTAGTTCTCTGTTGGTGTACTGTTCCAGTCATTTCTGGATAACCATCAGCAGGGTTTTCTTAGTGTGTGATATTAGTGATATTGTTGGATGATTTCCACACTCTGTTGGGTTGCTGTGAGTCATAGTAATTTGATAGCTCCTAATAATAACAGCATCAATACCAATAACAACATCAAGGGAACGATTACATTATGTCAGATGTGATCAATGGAATGTTAGCATCATAACAGTCAAACCAGATAATCACCTTCCTTCCCGGGTAACCGCCTTCTGTGCCAGCTCGTGGTGCATACAGGTCGGGGCTCAGCAGATGGACGCGGAGTGAGGAAGTGACCTCAGTGTGAATACAGTACAGACTGTGCGCCCCCCGATCCCTGTGTATGTACGGGGCTCAGCAGATGGACGCGGAGTGAATAAGCCATCTCAGTGTGGCTTTAACCAATTACTGGTGGTCATCATCAGCTCCATGGAGTCCTGGTCAGACTGTGCCTTAGACTGCCATGCTGCCACTCCTGCACTGTCCCCAGGATCAGCTGCAGACCCAACCCAGTGACTGAGTGGTTTCCGCAAGCCTGTCACCAGGGTATTCCTTCTCATTGCTCCACGGAAAGCTGGCCATCGTCCCAGCGCCTGTCATCTTCCCGACAGACGGGTAGGGGCTTGGCGAGGTGCACTGGCCGTGATGGAGTGGGTTGCAGGCACGGGTGAGGGGAATTCTGGGAAGGGTCAGGAGTCTTTGGTGGTGTCGTGCAGGGTGTTAGCGTCAGGTTGCTAACCAAAAGGACAGCAGTTCAAGTCCACTGGTTGTCCATGGGGAGAAAGATGGAAGCCTCCCCACAGCCCAGGTGTGTACAGCCTCGGAAAGGAGATGAGGCCACCATAGGTCAGGACAGATCTAACCTCAGTGGGTTGGACTTGGTCCGGGGGTCAGGAAGTTGGAAGTGACAGGACTCCGTGTCCTCAGCAGTAAATGTCTTCTGTGAGGGTATGGACAGATGACCACCAACCCTGTGACCATATGACCATCACCCGTGTGACCCTCTGTGAAGACAGATGTCCACCAACGCTGTGACCATACGTGTGGGGAGATGACCATCACCTCTGTGACTCTGTGTGAAGACAGATGTCCACCAGCCCTGTGGCCCTGCATGTGGACAGCAGAGCCTCAACCTGGAGCTGCAGAGGCAGCACCTGCCTTCAGTGGGGCCTCAGGTGTGTTTGCTGTGTCCTAGTAAGAGCCCCTGCCCCACAAGGTGCAAGGATCCTCCCCCTCGTAGCTGGACATTTCAGGGCTGTTCCAGAGCTGCCACGCCATCCCCCTTCCCCTTCCCTCCTGCTCCTGGGGGGTCAGCACTAGGTCCCAGCGCCCCTGAGGACTGTGTGATGGGGAGCACTCTGCTATCACCGAGCCGGGCTCGAGGGCCCTAATGACCATTTCCTGAGGGCCATTGATCCTCTAATGGTCCTCTGAGCTTTCACCAGCTGTCTGCAGCCCGAGTTCTCAGCTCAGCCGCATTTCCACGATGTCAGCAGGAAAGCAGGAAATGGCTTCGAAAACAGATCCGTGAGACAATGGTGTGAGGAGACCCAAGCTCAGACAGGCGGCCAGCTGCCCTCTGCGCTGCCCGAGGTTGGGTAGGCTCATGCAGGAATGCGTGCTGGGCATTGTGGCAGGTGCATTGCCAGAGGGATCAGGTCAGAGTCTGGCCTGGGTGAGGACAGTGGGCAGAGCTGGCGGAGTCCCCAGTGGACAGGCACTAGTGCAGCGAGCTCCGATGTAGGTGAGCATCCTGCAACATCAGCATCACAGATGCAGCTTCCAACAGGTGCACTTGCACCTCCTGCTCAAGTGAACACAGAGGGCAAGCCTGGCCAGGTCCCCGGCAGGTGTGAAGCCTTCTGGTGCCGAGCTCTGAGGCAGGCGAGCATCCTGCAGCATCAGCACTGTGGATGCAGACCTGACAGATGCACCTGCACCTCCCACTTGGTCCCCCTGGGTTCCGTCGGAGGCTAAGGCCCTGCCAGGTGGACTGGGGATCAGTGTCCAGGCGGGCAGGCAGGTGAGCAAGTCTATGCCTGACGCTTCTTTCTTCAGTACACCTGAAAGAGGCCGGGCTCTGGGGTTTGTGGAGCTCAGGCCTCGAGAAAGTTTCTGTGATTTTTATGCAGACCCAGGGTTTTTCGAGTTGGTATTACAGGTGGAGGAGGGAGATACTGGAAGAGGCAGGAGGGAGTGCAAATGATGCTGATATTCAGGGAAAGGGAAGGGACAAGCCACACATTCAGGGGAGGGCGCCGCATGGATGGTTAGCTCTGTAAGGGGGAGCGTCTGTCATTGGCTCCTTTCACTAAAATGCTTGTCTGTCAGATGTTGTTCCAAAGCTAAGCATCCAAATTAAGACAGACTAGGAAGAAGGATTGGCCATCCACTTCCAAAATAGAACAAGCCTTCGAAAACCCGCTGTACAACAGCAGATACGGCAATTGAGGCTGAGCCCTCCAATCTGGGAACACAAAGGAGGAGGAACAATTGTAAGCAGAAACTAATGATAGGAACATGGAATGTGAGAAGCAGGAATGCCGAAAAACTGGACATCTCTATAAGGAAATGGAATGAATACATATTGGCATTAGGAATTGGCAAAATGAGATGGACTGGCATGGCACATTTTGAATCAGATGACCATATGATCTACTACACTGGGGATGAAAAGGTGAGAAAAAATGGGATCCCTTTCATAGTGAAAAAGGCTGTTTCTAGCTCCATTTTGAAATACAATGTTGTGAGTGACAGGATAATATCCACATGCACACAAGGAAGTCCAGGGAATACCACAATCATTCAATTTATGCACCAACAACTAGACCTAAAGAAGAGGTTGTTGGTATTGATTGCCACTGAGTTGAGCATGACTCAGAGTAACCCAGTGAACAAAAGGCCTGAAGCCTTTCTGTAACTACCGTCATTTCTCAAAGTGCGTAGTTTCCAGAGGCATATTGCTTAGGAAGTGGATGCCACTCCCGCTTCCAAACCTGTCTTAAACTGGGAGCTCCACCAAACACTGACCACTATGGATAACTGTTATGACATCTGACACCCCAATGGCACAAGGTTCAGCGTCACAGCAACCCCAGGCTACCTCAGTAAAGCATATTGACAGAAGAGTGCTGTACCACGAAAAAGAATGTTCCTCCAAAATAATAACAACCGATTTTTAAACACACAGGCCCTCCATGAGGTCTTGTTGACTCTAAACAAGAGGCTTAAATTAAAAAGGAACCAATATAGTATGTTATTGTGGTTATGGGCAGTTGAGTCACCTGCGATGTATAGTGACCCCATGTACAGCAGCTGATTTCTACCAGATTTTGCAGTCAGAAATCAATCAAACATGCAACCAAGATGCATTAATAATAATGGGTGATTGGAAGGCAAAAGTTGGGAACCAAGAAGAAGGATTAGTAGTCAGAAAACATGAACTTGGTGACAGAAATGTGGCTGGGGATAGAATGATAGAATTCTGCACCATGATTTATTTATAACAAATACCTTATATAAGAAACATAAATTCAGGCTATACAGATGTATTTCACCTGATGGGAAGCACAGGAATCAGAATGATTACATCTGTGGAAAAAATAATTGGAGAAGTTCAGTATCAGCAGTGAAAAATAGGCCTGGTGCTGACTGCGGAATAAACCATCAACTACTGATAGGCAAGTTCAAATTAAAGCTGAAGAAATCAAACAAATCCACAGGAATAAAAATTTGACCTTGAGTCTATCCCACCTGAATTTAAAAACCATCTCAGGAACAGGTTTGAAGCCTTGGACACTAATGAATGAAGACCAGATGAGCTGAGGGAGGATATAGAGACTATCATCCACAAAAAATGCAAAACGTCGTTACAAAGACAGAAGAAGAAGAAAACATCACAATGGATGTCAGAGGAGACTCTGAATATTGCAGTAAAGCCCTGAGAAGCCAAAGCAAAGAGAAAAAAATCAAGAAGTTAAGGAGCTAAATAGATTTCAAAGGGCAGCACAGGAAGACAAAGCAAAGTATTATAATGAAATGTTCAAAGAAAATATAAGGGACCAAATTTGCTCCATTGTTACTAAGCTGAAGGAACTGAAAAACAAATTCAAGTCTCAAGTTGGCAACACTTAAGGATGCTATGGGCAGAATATTGAATGATTCAGGAAGCACAGTGTACCAAAAGGAATTGGCTGACACAGAAGAAGTTCGAGAAACAACATATGAGCAAGAGGCAATGGTGATGAAAGAGGAAGTGCAGGCTGCTCTGAAGAACTTGGCAAAAAAAATTAAAGCCCTAAGAATTGATAAAATACCAACTGATGTATTTCAACAAACAGATTGTACCCTGGATGTGCTCACCAGGCTGTGCCAAGAACTCTGGAGGACACCTACCTGGCCAATTGACTCGAAAAGAGCCACATTTGTTCCCAGTCCAAAGAAAAGTGACCCAACAGAGTGTGAAAATTATTTTACAATATCACTCATATCACACACAAGCAAAATCCTACTGAATATTATCAAGAAACAATTGGAAGAGTACCTCAACAGAGAACTACCAGAAATACAAGCTGGATTTAGAAGAGGTTGTGGCACTAGAAACATTATCAGCAATGTCAGGCGGATCTTGGCAGAAAGCAAAGAGTGCCGGAGGAATGTCTATCTGTCTTTCGTTGACTATACAAAGGCATTTGACTGTGTGGATCACAACAAATTGTGGTTAACCTCGAGGAGAATGGGAGTCCCAGAACACTTGATTGTGCTTATGCGAAACCTGTACTTGGACCAAAAAGCAGTCCTCAGAACATAACAGGGAAACACTACATGGTTCAAAATCAGGAAGGGAGTGCATCAGAGATGAGCCCTGTCTTCACATTTTTTAAATCTACAAGCAGATCATCTGGGAGGCTGGGCTTTAGGAGGAAGAATGTGGTGTCAGGATTGGAGGAAGACTCTTCAACAACCTAAGGCAGACCTGAAGCACTTACTGCGGAAAGTCAAGGACTGTAGTCTTCAATATGGATTAAAGCTCCACGTTATGAAGACAGAGATTCTCACCACTGGGCCAGTTGACAGCACCATGATGGATGGAGAAGAGATTGAGATTACTAATACTTATAGTTTGTTGGCTCCACAATCAACGCTCTTGGCACCAGCAGACAGAAAATCAAAAGATGAATTGCTCTGGGAAAATCTGCCGTCAGGGAACAATCCAGAGGACTGAGGAGCAACCATGTCCGTCTAGAGACTAAGGTGCGCCTGATCCAGGCCACGGTCTTCACAATTACTTGCTATGCATCAGAAAGCTGGACAATTCCTGAGGATAATAGAAGAACACTAAGTGTGGTTTGTCATAAGCTGAACGCATCATAAGCTGGAGCCCGGCTGGACTTTAGGACAAGGAGATGTGAGGAGAATAAAGAACAGGAGCCGTAGAAATGAGAGCGATAGGGTGACCCGGAAGCTGAAAGAGTGTTGGCACAAGATAGGATCGAATCGTGTCCTAAAACAAAGGGTGTAAGAATGGTTGGATGGAAAACCAAAACTCTCACCCACGTCACAATAAAAAAGCAAAACACACACAAGACAGAGAGACGCAGCAGATAGCAAGCATGTTCGATTAATCAGTGAAATGACACCAGAATTGGTGCTTGGTCAAGAACTTAGTGGTGATTGTTCTTTTTTTTTTAATGAAAGTTTACAGAGACGATGGATTGCCATTCATTCATTGTTGCACTTTCCTTCCTGCTCATCCCTCTTCCCAGTTTGCTTTTCTCTTTAGAAGTAAAAAAAAAAATTATCTCATTGTTATACAATTATCCCCACCCCCACCCCCCAGTCCTCTCCACTATGCAGCTCTCATTCTGGACTCTTGTCATGACAATAATACCTAATAATATATCCCTTTTAAACAAATCTTTCCCTCATCTGTTTCAAAGCAGTATATATTATTTATCCCTTCTTAGTTCCCCCATCCCAGTCCCAATGTCAGTCCCACTTTACAACAGTGGCACAATGCAGTATTTGTCCTTTTGTGACTGAGATATTTCACTCAGCATAATGTCCTCCAGGATCACCCATTTTGTATAAGATTTCATGAGTTCCTTCTTTTTCAATGCAGCATAGTATTCCATTGTGTGAATATACCAGAGCTTCTCTTTCCATTCGTTTGTTGATGGGCACTTAGGTTGTTTCCAATTCCTTGCTATTGTGAACAAAGCCACAATAAACATGGGTGTGCATATATCTGCTTGGGTGTCAGTTCTGGTTGCTTTAGAGTATAATCCCAGTAGTGAAATTGCTGGGTTAAATGGTATCTCTATTTGCAACTTTTTGAGAAAGCGCCATACTGCCTTCCATAATGGTTGCATCATTTTATACTCCCACCAACAGTGAATAAGGGTTCCAGTTTCTCCACAACCTCATCAGCATTTGTTGCTTTCTGTTCTGTTAAATTTTGTTATTCTGACTGGGGTGAGATGATATCTCATAGTTGTTTTGATTTGCATCTCTTTTAGAGCTAGGGATTTTGGACATTTCTTCATGTGCTTGTTGGCCATCTGAATGTCTTCTTTGGTGAAGTGTCTGTTCCTATCCTTTGCCCATTTTTCAGCTGGATTGTTTACCTTTATTTTGTTGTGGTGCTCAAGTATTTTATAAATTTTGTGTATAAGTCCCTTATCAGACATGTCATTGATGTTGTCGTTGTTAAGTGCCGTCAAGTTGCCTGTGACTCACAGGGACCCTATGTACAACAGCCCTAAACCCTGCTCTATCCTGTGCCAACCTCACTGTCTCTGACACACCCATCCTAATTATCCCAGTCACTTAATCAATCCACCTCATCGAGGGTTTTCCTCTCCTGCGCTGTCTCTCCACCCTACCAAACATGATGTTCCTCTCCAAGGATTGGTCCCTCCTTGCAACATGCCCAAAGTATGTCAGACGAAGCTTCAGAATCCTTGCCTCCAAGGAGCAGCTTTGTTTCACCCTCTCTAAGACTCACCTGTTTGTTCTCCTAGCAGTCCATGGTATGTTTAATACTCTTCTCCAGCACTACAGCTCAAAGGCATTAATTCGCCTATCATCCCTGGTCATTGTCCAGCTTTCTGATATATAGCAAGTAATTGCAAAGAACATGGCTTGAATCAGGTGTACCTTAGTCTCCAGACTGACACCTCACTCACTGCCATATCACTATGTCGATCCATCTCATCCAGGGTCTTCATCTCCTGCACTGATCCTCTGCCCTTTCAACCTCTTTCCAAGTACTGGCAACATACCCACAGTTTGTGAGGCAGCATTTCAAAATCTTGGCTTCCAAGGAGCAATCTGGTTTCACTTTTTCCAGGACAGATCTATTCCCTCTCTCGGCCATCCATGTTATGTTCTATACCCCAACTCAAAGGCATCAATTTTTCTTCTGTCCTCCTTACTCATTGTCCAGCTCTCAAATGCATGGTAACAAATTGATAAAACCATGACTTAGATCAGGCATATTTTAGTCTTTAAACTGACATTGCTGCACTTCAGTACTTTGGAGAGGTCTCTAACAGAGGACTTTCACTAATCAACTCATCTTTTGATTTCTTGACCACTTGTGTCAAGAGTGCTGACTGTGGATCCAAGCAAGATGCAATCATTAACAACTTCAATCTCTTCAGCGTCTATCACGATGCTGCCTATTGGCCCAGTGGTGAGGGTCTTTGTTTTCTTGATGATGCAATCCATATTGAAGGTTGCAGTCTTTGATCTTCTGCAGCAAGTGCTTCAAGTCCTCCTCATCTGCATAACACAGCTGTTGATGAGTCTTCCTCCACTTCTGATCAGCTCCCCACCGGAACACACAGCGCCCTGCAGGAGGTGACTGCCCTGTGGTGAGCAGTGTGACAATCAAGCCTTCCGCTTGGTGGTGAGGTTTCTGTATCATATTGTGTCCTTGTCATGTTGATCTAGACCAAGCCATGACTGAGAGCGACCTATAGCCAAATTTGGCTCAGTTTTGTAAGTAAAGTTTTGTCGAACACAACCATGAATGCACATAATGCAGGTGAGGGAGCTCTGGTGCTAATGGTAAGGACTTACTCTGCAGCCCAAAGGCGTGCAGTTCAAATCCACCAGCTGCTTCATAGAGGATAGGCAGTCCCTCCCCTATGATTTACAGCCTCTGACAACCCACTGGAGGGTCTGCTACTGGCCAGTTCTGACTTGTTGTAATGAGAGTGACCACGGAGGGGAGCAGCTACAATCGAGTCCATGAGACCTTTGAAGCCAAAAATACATCCTCTCTCTTTACAAGAACACAAGCTCACACCACTGACATCAGTGGTCGTTGTGTTCCACTGAGCCAGAGCTGTCCCCCATGTGATCCTTCCCCATGTTCTCAGAGGCTGTAGATCACACGGAAGGGACTGCCCATCCTTTCACGGAGTAGCTGGTGGACTGGAACTGCGTGCTTTTGGGATTGAAGGAGATTATTGGTCATGAATTAGGGACTCAGCCCCTGTTGGTCCTGTGAGAAATCGCAGCATGAGATCTGAGATCTGGAGCTGGGCTGCAGGTTTAAGGAAGTTCTTGTGCACGCAAAATCTTGCTGAAAAAATGACTTAGGAAAGAACTTGGTACTAGGGGTATTATTGCAGGTGTCAGGTGGGCCTTGGCGGAAAGCAGAGAGTACCAGAAGGATGTCTACCTGTGTTTCATTTTACGGTGTGGATCACAACAAACTGCGGCTAACGTTGAGAAGAATGGAAACCCCAGGACAGTTGATTGTGCTCATGAGAAGCCTACGCCTACACCAAGAGGCTGTTGTCTAATCAGAACAAGGGATCGCTGCATGGTTTAAAAATCAGGAATAGGTGGGCCAGATTGCACCCTTTCTCCATACACATTCAATCTATATACTGAACAAATTATTTTTGGAGCTAGACTTAATGGAGAAGAATGTGACATCAGGAGCAGAGCAATACACATCAACCTGCATGATGCAAATGATAAAATTTTCTTGTTGAAAGGGAGGAGAACCTGGAATTCTCACTGCAGAAGATCAAGGACTCCAGCCTTCAATATGGATCACATATCAACATCAAGAAGACAAAATCTTCACCATTAGGCTGATAACATCATGAAGGATGAAGAAAAGATTGAAGTTGTTAATGATTTAATTTTCTTTTAATCTATAATCAACACTCTTGGTACCAGCAGTCAAGAAATCAAAAGAAGAATTGCATTGGGGAAATCTACTGTCAGAGATCTCTTCAAAGTTAAAGAGCAGAGATGTCAGTTTAAAGACAATACTGCACCTGATCTAAGCTGTGACCTTCTCAATTGTTTGCTAAGCATCTGAAAGTTGGACCACGACTAAAGATGACAGAAGAATTTGATGCTTTGAGTTGTGGTTCTGGAGAGGTGTACTGAACATACTATGGACTTCCAAGAGAACAAAAAGTCTGTCCTGGAGAAAATGAAACTAGGGAGATGAGGATAGTTAAACTCTTATCTCACATCCTTCAGGGATGTTGTTAGGAGGGGTCAGCTCTTGCAGAAGGACTTCACTCTTGGTAAGGTGAAGGGCCAGTGAAAGAAAGGAAAACCCACAAGAAGCTGGATTGACATAGTGTCTGTAACAAAGGGCTAAAGTTTGTCAGAAATTGTGAGGATGGTGCAAGATCGGACAGGGTTCAGATTTCTGTCCAATCATGTCATCGTGGGACTGATGGTGGAGGTGACGGGCCATGTGGACTGTTGTGATGGGACTAATGGTGGAGGTGACGGGCCATGTGGACTGTCGTCATGGGACTGATGGTGGTGACCGGCCGTCGTCACTGTCGTCATGATGGGACTGACGGGACTGATGGCAGTGGTGATGGGCCGCGTGGACCGTCATACTCACCAGCACTAAGAACGGCAGTAGTCCATACAGGTTTGCGCTACCAGCCCAGGCGCCGTACCTCTCCATTGGTCTGAGTCCACCAGCGAGTCTATGGAGAAACGTGGGCAGTTTCCTCCTGATTTTGTTGATTTCACCCCCTACATCTTCTGGCAGTAAACAACCAGGCACATCTGGATGGGCTTGAATCTCTGGCCTTCCTGTGACACACATTAACATTTGCACCAGTGCGGGGTGCGGGGGCGGGATCTCTGAGTCCCCAGACTGAGGCGCTTCTGCTGTTTCCCACACTCCTGGGTCCGGCAGGTGATTGTTCTTCTGCGGAGGCCGGGGAAGCACGTGGGCCTCTGGGCTGTGGCTTGAGCTGCGCTCTTCTCACCTTCTGGGTTTACAGATGAGACTGTTAAGGGTTTAAGGCTGGAATGACTGACCCAGCGGGAGCTGGCATCTAGACCCAGGGAGATGTACGGTCACGGTCACTCGTGGCTTGGTCTAGATGGGGGCTAGCTGTGGTGAGCACACTCAGGTGGCTGGTTTGTTCCCCGTGACCACGAGGCGGTGCCCTGTCACCATCAGCAGGGCGCACGCCTGTGTCAGGAGGTGCTCCCAGCCTGGGTTTTAAATTAGTCTTTTATGTTGTAACTGAAAGTGGAAAATAATCCACGTTGGGAGCTGGTCAGCCCAGCCCTCCGCATCCCAAGTAGGCTGCTGGCGGTTTGTTTTTGTGCTGTTTGGTTGTCATGGCAACACTAATAAGTTTGTTTTGAGGATTTTACCACAGACTTGCCAAATGTTAGCTTTTAGCAGCAGCGGCTCCAGCGCTCACAGAGCTTGTGGATGAGAATGAACTTGGACTTCAGGCCTCCAAGATCTTGAAACAACTGAAGTCCCCCCAAAGTCTGTGTGAGCCCTCAGGGAGACCCCTTGTGTAAACAGACCAAAGGACAACAGCCCTTCAAAGGCTGGGGAAAGACCGCAAGCAGGGGTGTAATCATCGCAGCTCTGTGTGAAGTGCAGGGAGGAACTGCAGCTGAGGGACAGGGAGACTCAGCATCCTGACCTCATCAGCTGACCCTCAGCTGTGCAGAAGGTGCCACAGCAGAAGTCCACAGAAGGCCACCAGCGTTAGGGCAAGGCCAAGTGACCTGTGGTCAGGAAGGAGAAAGGTCCTGGATGCCATATGAAGGCTAAGATTCTTAATACAGTGTCCCAGGGGACACCATGAGGATGAGGAAGGCTGTCCGGGGCACATGTGATTGATTAAAGGACTCATGAGACCCCAATGACCCCACACCCTACTGAGAGTCTACCTTCATCTCCAAGTGGGCCTCTGATGGGACTGAGGTGATGGGCCATGTGGACGGTGTGTGATGGGACTGATGGTGGAGGACCATGTGGACTGTGTCGTGATTGGCTCAGCTCTCAGCCCCTCATCCTGCTTATTCATCACTTACGGATAAAAGTCCCTGTGTCCCTCCCGTTCACCTGTCATCATGGTTGAGGGATGAAGACCCCTTCTGTTCACAGCCACTTATAAATCAATATGCTCAACCACTAACTGAAAGGTTGGTGGTTCAAGTTCACCTAGTGGTAGCATGGAGAAAGGCCTGCTGCTGTACCTCCGAGGAATGAGCCACAGAGGGCTTTCCGGAGCACAGTGGGCACTCTGACATGCATGAGGTGGCCAGGGGATCTCACATATTCACAGCCCATCAAAAGTCCACATGGTAGGGGAGCTGGTGCAGCAAAGGAAGCTACTGGGACCCTAAGTATTTTGGGGAGCCACCGACGTTGGGGCGGTGGACTATTATCCCAGGCTTGGCCCTGTGAGCCAGCACCATGAGGTTGGGGTTGAGATTGGGAACGTAGATTCTCAACCAAGAGGTCAGGGATGGGTCTAGGGACCAGTACCAGGAAGGAGCCAGGACGGGGAACTAGTAGTATGAGACTGGGGCAGTACAGGCCATGCTCTGAGGCTGGGCGGTGCACGGCATCGCAAGTGTGGGGCTATGGGCTGGCACCTGCCATCCCTTATCCGGGCACATGCTCTTTAGTGGACAGCAGGAAGGACAGGTAAAGAGGGAGAGTGGAAGCTGACATTATAGATGCTTTGGCCTTGCAGCTGATAGCCAAGGGGCATGGGGTGGACGAGGGAGAGAAAGGTCCTGAGTGACCATAGTATGGGCTGAGCGAAGAAGGTGTGAGGAGGAAGCTGTTTGCAGGAAAAGCGATGAGCTCAGGCGGCTGCTGGAGACTGGGGGACAGTGGATGGAGGGTGGCACAGATGGGGACACAGCTACGTCTCTGCATTAGCTCTGAGCAGGAGAGCTTCACAAGCTGCCGAGGTCAGTAGCCATTTTCCCAGAGAGGGCCTCCAAAAAGCAAGAAACCACAATTAGCTGAAAGGAAACAACCTAATGAATTTTTGCCTACCGTTAATCTGGGAGAGTTTCAAAGTCAGAGTGTGTGTACATGTGTGTAATGGAGTTTGTCCTGCATTGTGTTTCCAGTGACATTTCTGGAAGTAATCTCTGTGATATTTATTTTGGGACTCCAGGACGTTAAGGCCTTTGTTTTCTGGTAAACCTCTAACTAGCAACACCTCGGAGAACCAAGACCCACAAAGGTTTCTGACTGCTATTCTTCCAAAACCCTGGCCATGAGTTATTCCAACTCACAGAACTGCCCACAGAGCTTCCAAGACCTTCATGAGCAGACTGGTCCGTCTTTCTTCCACGGAGCGGCTGGTGGGTTCCAACTGCAGACCTTTGAATTAACAGCTGCCTGTTTTAACCACTGTGTCACTGGAGCTTCCTGACGGAAACTCACTCCCAAACCCTCTCGAAGCCTCCACTTTCTGGTTTGCACAGAACGTAAACCCAGCTGCTTATCCCGTTTCCTGAACTTCAGCACATCAGAAACTACAAGAGCTGAGAGGAATAGGACCAATGGGGCATGTGCATGTTGGTTCTGTGACTCTCCCACCCCAAAAAGGGAGAAAAAGAGGGAGAGAGAAAGAGAAGGAGGGTTAGAGAGAGGGAAAGAGGGAGACAGGGGAGGAGCTGTTAGGCGCTGCAGAGTTGAGTATGACCCCGGCAACCTCGTGAACCATAAATCTGAACCCTGCTGTATCCTGTGCCATCCTCACCATCTGACATACCTGAAACCATTGCTGCAGTCGCTGTGCCAACCCACTGGGTTGAGAGCTTCTTCTCTCTCACTGTCCCTCCACCTTTCCAAGCATAATGTTCCTCTCCAAGGAATAGCTGCTCCTAGCAACATACCCGAAGTATGTGAGAGGAAGCTTTAGATCAATGCTGCTTCCAAGGAGCACTCTTGCAGCATGTTCTCCAAGTTGTATTTGTTAATTCTTTTGGCCACTTATGAGATATTCAGTACTCTTCTCCAAGACCACAGTTTAAGACATCAATTCTTCTTCTGTCATCTTTATTTATTGTTCAACTCTCAGCACATAGCAAGTGATCGAAAAAAACCATGTCTGAATCAGGTGCAACTTAGTCTTCAAACTAACATCATTGCTCTTCAATAGTTTGGAGAGGCCCCTGACCACAGACTTTCCCAGTGTAAAACATCTCCCGATTTCCTGGCTGCTGGTACCAAGTGCATTGTTTATGGGTCCAAGTAAGATGAAGTCATTGACAGTTTCAATCTTTTCTTCATCTATTGTGATGTTATCTATTTGTCTAGTGATAAGAAATTTTGTTTTCTTGATGTTGCAATAATTCGTATTGAAGGCTGTAGTCTTTGATCTTTTGCAGCAAGTGCTTCAAGTCCTCCTCACTTTCAGCAAGCAAGGTTATGTCATCAGCATAACGAAGGTTGTTGATGAGTCTTCCTCCAATCCTGATGTCACACTCTTCTTCCTAGACTCTAGCTTTTCAAATTATTTGCTTAGCATATAGATTGAATAGGTATTGAGAAAGGCTGCAATCCTGCTGCATTCCTTTTCTAACTTTAAACCACCTAGTGTTCTCTTTCTCTGTTCACACAGTAGCCTTTAAGTATAGGTTTCACATGAAATCTTAAGGAGAAGAGAGAGAGTAAAGACAGAGAGGCACCCATACAGATAGAGAGAAGCTGATGGAAGAGGAGGAGGAGGAGGAGGAGGAGGAGAGAGAGAGACAGAGAGAAAGAGGAAAGAAACCAAACATGCCAGATCAGGGACCCAGACGACCTGGCTCATTGCTGGCACTGCACCATGTTACGGTCAGTTGTAGACTAGACTTCTATGCTGCGTACACACCATGTTTACGGTCAGTTATAGACTGGAATTCTGTGATGTGTACACACCATGTTCATGATCAGTTGCAGACTGGACTTCTGTGATGTGTACATACCATGTTACGGTCAGTTATAGACTGGACTTCTGCGATGTGTACACATCATGTCATGGTCAGTTGCAGACTGAACTTCTATGATGTATACACACTACGTTCACGGTCAGTTATAGACTGGACTTCTTTGATGTGTACACACCATGTTCATGGTCAGTTGTAGACTGGACTTCTTTGATGTGTACACACCATGTTCATGGTCAGTTGCAGACTGGACTTCTGTGATGTGTACACACCATGTTCATGGTCAGTTGCAGACTGGACTTCTGTGATGTGTACACACCATGTTCATGGTCATTTGCAGACTGGACTTCTGTAATGTGTACAACCACATTCACGGTCAGTTATAGACTGGACTTCTTTGATGTGTACACACCATGTTCATGGTCAGTTATAGACTGGACTTCTGTAATGTGTACACATCATGTCATGGTCAGTTGCAGACTGGATTTCTATGCTGAGTACACACCACATTCACGGTCAGTTGCAGACTGGACTTCTGTGATGTGTAGAGTTTTCATGGTCTGACTTTCAGAAGCAGATTGATCATCTGGCCTTCCTCCAGGTCCATTTCTTCTGGAACTTGCTCAGCATTGCACACCACACAAGTTGCCTGTGACAGAGGAGTTGTGGCTGAGCATGGGGTGCACTGACTGGAAACTGAAGGACCCCAGGTCTCCACATGAACGGTGAGCACTGAGCCACCATCGCCCTCACATGTGCTCTCTTGTGGGGGTGACATAAAGCAATCACTCGACCTCTTGGTGACCTCACACCACAGACCAAAACTGCGCTTCAGAGTGAAGACGGTTATACGGAGAAGCCTCTCCTCACCATCTGCTCCAGCCTCGATTTTACAGAAAAGCCCAGTGAGCGCTGAACCCAACATGGCCACGTTCCTCATTCACACACAAGACAAAGCCCTTGTGAGGCCACGTCTTAAAATCTCATCTTATTGGGACCCACATCCACATCTATGAAAGCAATAGTCAAGAAATCAGAAGATGGTTGTATTGTACTGTATTGTCTCATCTTGTCAAGGACCTCTTCAACGTGTCAAAGAGCAAGGATGTCACATAAAGGACTGAAGTGCACTTGACTTAAGCCATGGTAGCTTAAGTGCTTCATATGCATGTGAAATCCGGACAATGAAAAGGAAGATTGAAGAATAATTGATGTCTTTGAATTGTGGTGTTGATGAAGAATATTGAGTAGATGGTCTGAAAGAACAAACAGATGGTCACAAGAACAAACAAATCTGTGTTGGTGGAAACGCGACCAGCGTGCTCCTCGGAAGCAGGGTGGTGACTCACATGCCTCAGGTACGTTATCAGGAAGGGTCAGTCCTTGGGAAGGACATCATGCTTGGAAAGGCTGAGTATCAGTGGAAAAAGAGGAAGGCCCTCAACAAGCTGAACGCTCTAGAGACTGCAGCAATGGATGTAGCACAGCAGAGGTGACACGGGACTTGGCAGGGCTTTCTTCTGTTGTGTGTAGGGTTGCTGTGGGTCAGAGCTGGCTTGATGGAGCCTAGCAACTACACAAGTGCAAAGAAGTGGCTTGAAGACGCTTGAGATGTATCTGGTGTAGGTGGTGGTACATCCACTTCAGTGTGTGCTGGTGCTGAAGTGTACAGGGTGAAGGGCTGATGGAAGGACAGAGGCCAACACAGAACAATGCCAGACGCTCTGGGATCAAACCATGTGGCAGGGAAGTGCATAACTATTGAGAAATTAAAAACCCTTTCTGTTTAGAAGGGAAAAATCATTTAGTCTATCTTTGCCCAGAGAATGACATCACCACAGGGGATCCAAAAAAAAGCTTTGCCTCCCTGGATTCCAAGTGGTTTCACTTTTTCCTAATGTCGAAATTTCCTTTATTCTACTTCAAAGCACCTACAGATGACAACTCTGCTTAGCATTAAACCCTTATTGATTCCTTTGACTTTTTCTTACCTCCCTGAGGAAGCGTGGGCTTTTACAGGGATGAGCCTGAGGCCCAGGGTGCTTTCAGAGGGCGTCCCCAGGCTGGAGCTGCTCAGGGGCTTCGTGTCCTCTCAGTGGTTGCTGGAAGAGGGCACTACTGCCAGGTCAGAAGAGAGGTGGGTGGCAAAGCAGAGCCATCTCTGCCCTGTTAGATGATGCTCAACTGTGACTGGACTTTGGCTCCTTCTGCGTTAAGTCTGGTGACCGAGGCTGGATTTTCTTGAGAAGCAAAAGCAGTGAGATCTGTAGCTCTAGCTCTATCATCCGTCTCCTTCCATCTTTTGTTACTGTGCATTGGAGCCAACTCCTAGCTGACCTGCTACTGAGAGAGAGAAAGATAGAAGACAGAGGGAGAAAGACAGAGGTGGAGATACAGAGATTTATTTGAGGGAAAAGTTTCATTCACTTGTAGAGAAAGCTAAGTCCCAGGTCCCTGGGTCAGAACTCAGAAGAGAGGAGGAAAAGAAGTAAGGGTTGACGGCTAGGGCCACAGACTGCTGGCTTTGGAGACTAATATGTCCAAGGTCAGCAGGTAACATAGGCCACTGATTCACATCTGGAAGCAACAAAGCAGATGTGGGGTCCGAATCAGCAAACGCCCGAATAGCTTTACTAGAATCCATATGGCTCTTGGAGAAGGTGCAGCCAGAGTGTCCCTTAGACACAAGGATGGCAAAGCTTCAGCTTTCACACTCTGGACATACTGCTGGGAAAGTCTATTCCTTGGAATGAGATACCACACTTGGAAAGGTGGACGGTCAGTAAAAGAAAGGAATACCGATGAGATAGAGTGACACGGTGACTGCAGCAATAGACTCAAGTGTGTCAGAGATGGTGACGATGGCGCAGGACAGGACGGGGTTCAGGTTTGTTGTTCACAGGGTCGCTGTGAGTGATTCTGGACTTGACGGCAGCTACGACAGCAGCAAATACGTATTCAGTGCAGGCCACAGCCTGGTGGAGACATTCACTTCGTCAGATCATATTATATAACCATCTCCGATCCTGCCTCATTAGCATCATAGAGCTCGGGATTGAAACACTGGGATAATTACATTATACTGAGAATCGCAGCTACGTTGACACACAATCTTAGCTATCACACTTGGTTTCCAGGGACTTGTAGAAATGAGAAGAGTGCCAGCTCTTTACCCTTGAGTGACTGAGCTCCAGTCGTTACTGATGGGATAGAAAGTGGAGGTGAGACCAGCTGGTCTCCTCCTGCATGTTAGGCTGAAAGTGCCAGCCCAGGGCACCTGGTAGACGTTCAATTACCCCCACCCTCTGAAGATGACAGACTGACCTCTGTCATTCATCCTACTAATTCAGGACTTCAAGTTTGTTGAGAATCTCCTGCACTTGCATGAAATTGAAAGAGCTTTTCTTTATGCAGAGTTGCCGTGAGTAAGTGCAGGTCTTCTGAGAGGTAGGATGAGAGTAGCTCAGAAGAAGAAGACGCCCAGAGACCATACGGCTGGAGAGCCAGAGCTGGGACCAGACCAGGTGTTCTGACTACTCCCTCTGCCCCGGCTGATATAGAAATGACACTTGAGCAATGGTGGAAGCCCAGCTTCAATGAACCAAGACCCCTGACAGAATGTTGTAACTGGAGAGAGAAGGAACGGCTGTGAGAAGAAGGGGCAGGGGTGAGAGGGAGGAGTGTCAGAGACAGTGAGGTTGGCCCAGGACAGGGCAGAGTTCAGAGCTATTGTCTCAGAGGGTTGCTATGAGTCGTTGTCACCTCACGGGCACATAACAACATCAGCAACAACAGCATGCTGCTCGAACTTTGGGCACGTTACCAGGGGTGGCTGATCTCTGGAGAAGTAGAGGGTCATCAGAACAGAAGACCCTCAGTGAGAAGCACTGACACGGCGGCTGCATCAGGGACTCCAGCACGGCTGAGGTTGGGGGGCTGGTTGAGGACCAGGCTGCATTTTGTTCTGTTTTGCATCGCTCTGAGTCATAGCAGACTTGATGCCACCTGAGAACAACAGCGGTGTTAAACATGTGGAGCTGTCACTTTGATGCTCAAAGTACATCTGATCCAAGACATGGTCTCGTCAGTTACCTCAGACACATACAAAAGTTGAACCTAGAAAAAGGAAGATCTAAGAAGAATTAACACATTTGAATTATGGTGTGGCAAAGAATATTGAAAATATCATGTTGTTGTTATGTGCCGTTGAGTTGCCTACAACTCATAGCGACCCTATGAACAACAGCCCTAAACTCCGCTCTGTCCTGTGCCAATCGCACTGTCTCTGACACTCCCATCCCAATTATCCCAGTCACTGAATCAATCCACCTCATAGAGGGCCTTCCTCTCCTGCACTGTCCCTCCACCCTCCCAAGCATGATGTCCCTCTCCAAGGACCGGTCTCTCCTCACAACATGTCCAAAGTATGTTAGACGGAGCCTCAGAATCCTTGCCTCCAAGGAGCCACCCGGTTTAACCCTTTCCAGGACAAATCTGTTTGTTTTCCTAGCAGTCCATGATATTCTCAATACTCTTCTCCAGGACCACAGCTCAAAGGCATCAATTCTCCTTCTATCCTCCTTGGTCATTGTCCAACTCTCTGATGCATAACAAGTGATTGGGAAGACCATGGCCTGTATCAGACACACCTTAGTCTCCAGAGAGATACCATTGCTCTTCAGTACTTTGGAGTGGTCCCCAACAGCAGACTTTCCCATGGCAATGCGCCTTTTGAATGAAAATATCATAGGCTGTAAGAAATATGAACAAAGCTGTCAAGGAGAAAACGCAGCCAGAATGTCCCTTACTTAGGAAGGAGAGTGTTTGGTCATGCCATCAGGAAAGACCAGTATCTAGAAAAGCACATGATGGGTGGAGCCAAGGGTCAGTGCAAACAGAGCCCCTCTAAGAGACGGGATGGCGTGGTGGCTGCAGTGCCAGGCTTAACTTAAGCATAGCGATGATTGTGAAGCTGCACAGGACTCGGGTTCATTCTTTGATATGTAGATTGTCATGCATCAGTCCTGGAATCAACAGTAACTACCAACAACCACAAAAGGTGGCAATGCAAGGTCCTACTCGTCAGGAGAACCACACAGTGTTCCCAGGCCACTAAATACGCTGGATTACGGAGATCCTGGATGCAGAGACTCTAGATCTTGGCTTCTTTATTTGTGATCCATGACAAATAGCCACCACCTGGCAGTTGGCTGGAAATGCTGGTGCTCGAGCTCCTCCCTGGACCTGTTGAATCTGAGGTGCCAGGAAGCACAGGGGCAGAGAGAAGTCTGAGAAATCTTGCTCTAGGGCCCACAGAGGAGGTACAGGCGAATTGTTAGGAGGTTCGTACCTTCTCCAACAGCTGTGGTTAAAACCTAATGAGCTGGAATTCTATTAAAGCCCTTCAGTTTACTTGATCTCTGTTTGTGTTTCAAACATGTTTGCTCCATTCACCTGTTTCACATAATCATGTGGGACACTGAAGCAAGGTGATTTGATATCTGTTGAGGGGAAAGGCCACTGGGATGAAATTTGTTTACTTGATATCCCACAGGCAACAATCAGGGCACCGTGCCTTGAATTCCTGATGATGTCCAAGTGGGATTGTCTTACTTTCAAGGTCCATGGCATTTGGACACAGCTACAGTTCACAGAACTAGCTGTGGTAATAAGAAACTGAGCTTACCATTGATTCAGTGCCAATGTGTTGAGTTTCACCAGGACTACACAGCCCAAATGCAATCCTGCAGGTTAGGAAAGAGGAATCTGTCCCTGACAGACGTGAAAAGACCAGAATGAGCCCACTAGCATGGACTGATAGAGCATAAGATTTACTGGGGTAATTTGAGAGCAAGTATTAGGAGAAAGGAGACCATGAACTCTGTTGTTGTTAGGAGCCATTGAGTTGTAGACGATTCATAGCAACCCTATGAACGAAAAGCCTGAGCACTGTTCATAGGGTTTCCGGAGGCAAGCCATTTCGGAAGTGGATGCCACTCCATGAACTCTATACAACAAAATAATCACGGAAGCTCGAAGGAAAGAAGTGACTGCTTAATGACTTTCTTTTGTTTCAAACATCATGACACAAATGCAACTACTTCTTATTGCCAGAAGCCAGTGAACAGAGTGTGCTCATTTTGTAAGATGTGAGAGCTCATGCTCAGCAGTTGTTATGTTCCGAACGTCCACCTGCCCATCCGCCCGTCCATCAATCCATCCATCCATCCATCCATCCATCCATCCATCCATCCATCCACACATCCATCCATCCATCCATCCATCCATCCATCCATCCATCCATCCATCTGCACAGCCATTCATTCACACAGCCATCCATCCATCCATCCATCCCCACAGCCATCCATCCATCCATCCATCCATCATCCATCCATCTGCATATCCATCCATCCATCCATCTGCACAGCCATCCATCCATCCCCACAGCCATCCATCCATCCATCCATCCATCCAACCATTAAGCCATTCATCATCTATCCATCCATTCATCCACCCACCCAGTCATCCATCAACTCACCCATCCATTCACCTTTCCCTCCTCCTGTCTCTCTTTTTCATTTCTCTTTCCTTCTTTCCTCTCACTTTCTTTCCTTTTCCTATTTACCTATCTTCCATCTATCCACCTATCTAATTATCCATATTTCTTCCATCCCCATCCACCCATTTCTCCATCTATCCACTTAACCATCCATCCATCCATCCATCCAAACAGCTATTCATACTTTCATCTATCTTTTTATTTATGCACCTACTACCCTCCCATTAGTCAATCATCCATCCCAGTATTTGCCCAGGTACCCATTCTGTTAATTAATCTGTTGTTTATTTACCCAATCACTCACTCATCCACCAATCCATACACTCATCCATACTTTATTCTTCCATTTTCCACACTCCCACCTTCCCATCCATGTATCTACTTATCTATCCATTCAGGTGACCTGTACCACATTAATGGACATTTTAGATGTCAAGGCCAGTTCAGATACAGAGGAAGGAACAGCACGTCTACACAAGCAGAATTAGCGGCAGCTACACATCTCCAAAATATGGATACAAAGACACAGGGCTGGGCCACAGAACCAAACTCTCCATCCTAAGGGTTTGGCAAGGGGAGAGGCACTTTGGCTGGATAGGAAGAGAGAATCTTTCTTTTATCTGGTACAATTGCAATAGAAAAACAAGCAAAAACTCAACAGGTAAAAGATTAAGTTTCAGATACTTAAGTTTATTAGTGCATACCAGAAAAAGCCTTTCGAGTTGCTCTGCGTCCGTGGTTCCGGGACCCACAGAGGGTTTTACTGTGGTTCCTCAGGATTGGGTGCAGGGGGGTTAGGAAATACTAAAGAGACTTCACGCTCTGAATTTTTATTACTCTACTAATTTCTAATTACAAGATAAAACTATACTCACTGTAAAAATTCAAAGACCCCTTCTCCGAGAAGTGGAGATGAAAAACCATAAACTTCAATGTAACAGCAGAATTGCTCCAAAAAGGCAATTTTGTGAGCATAACCTTGTTAGGAATTAAACTGTTTTATTAAAGCTTTTGAAATTGAAACCATGTGCAAATGGTTCCATATTAGACGGACAAATAGAACAATTCCCAGGAGAAAAATTACTTTTTAGTCTAGTGAGAGAAGGTTGATTTTATTTCAACAAAATATGTTTGAAAAGGTGGCTTGGCATGTGGAAATAGAACACACTCTGAGACCATCCTGTTCTTAAAACAAAGTTAGACCCACCAAGAATTATAGAAACACCCATGAAAGTCGAACTAGACAGGAGTTTCCACTCTGCCCCAGTCCAACCACTCTTCTGTCCCTCTCTAGCCGAGGAAGGGAGCTCGGGTGGCCTGGTGGTAAGGGGTTGTGCTGCCAACCCAAAGGCATGAGGCTCGAATCCACCAGCTGCTCTGAGGGAGGATGATGGGCAATCTCTTCCTGCGTGATTTACAGCCTCAGAAAACCCACTGGAGGGTCAGCACGAGTTGGTTCTGGCTCAATGGTACATAACAACAGCTATCAGTGGAAAATATTTGGGCTTCCTTCTTCTGACAGATTTCTACGCATTAGAGCTTTTGTAGGTTTCACTGTTTAAAATGAAAATGAACAAACAAACAATTTAGAATAAAATAATATTGTTTATTTTTGAAATCCTGTTCTAAAGAATCTCACCTGGTCACAATTTGTTGTGATCCACACAGTCAAATGCCTTTGCATAGTTGATAAAACAAAAATAGACATTCTTCTGGTACTCTTTGCTTTTAGCCTAGATCCATCTGACACAGACAATGCTATCCCTAATGCCATGTCCTCTTTTAAACACAGCTTGTATTTCTGGAAGTTCTCTACTGTGACCTATTCCAGTCACTTTTGGAGGTCCTCAGCAGGACTTTGCTTGTGTGTGATCTTAGTGATGTTGTTGTCATTGTTGTATACCAGAGAGTCAGAACCAACCCATAGCTGGCACTCCAGTGGGTTTTCAGAGGCAGCGATCGCACGGAAGGAGACTGCCCAGGCCTCTCCCGCAATATTACTGATATGACTCAATAATTTCCACACTCTGGTAGATCACCTGTCTCCACACCTTTTCAAGCTATATGCCATACAGATCATTAAGGAGGCTGGACTTTATGAGGAGGACCTTTTAGTGGAAGGGCCTTAGTGCTCAAATGCACACCACTGTTCTTCAGTAATCTGGGGACTGACTGTAGACTTTCCCACTGCTGCCAACCCAGAGGTAGGGAGTTTGAATCCACTGGCTGTTCCATGGGAGAAAAATGAGTAGTCTTCTCTCGTGCAATTTACAGCCTCTGAACACTCAGTGACGCGTCAGCTGTGGGTTGGTTCCGACAGCCTCTTGTCAGTGCTTGGGAATTATGTGCCTGAAGCAGTCACCAGTGGTGGGTATTTTAGACCAACCACTTTCAGGGTGTAAAAATAGCAGATCAGGCTTGGAAGCAGGGAAACATAGTGGAGGGGAAAGAAAAAAAGTCAATGGCTTGTGGCTATTGTCAAGTGTTCCAGGAATTCCAGAGCTGCTGACGTGGACAGGGATGTGAGACAGAGTCCAGAACCTGAGACGGTCTGTGCTCTGGACTCAGACGTCTGGCTTTCAGAACCAGGAGAAAATTCAGCTCTCTCCTTGAAAGGCATCCATGTGTAGTATTTCTGTCACAGCAGCGTGAGGACACGGGAGTAAGGACACAGACATGCACACTCAGCATTTATTACAAAGAAAAGGGAAGAGAAAAACCTTAAACAACTGTTCTTAGAGATCACCTACATAAACTGTAATGAAAACGTGGAAAGTCACACAAAAGTGGCAGGCTGTCCAGGAGATGGACAGGCAGGGCGTAGCCGCAGACCAGAGCATTGTTTCAGGGCAGGGCTGTTGGACACCAGTCCTGGGCTCTCACACAGCAGAGGCCGGGAGATGCTGGACCGGGCGGGTTTCCTTCGGTTCACAGGTCACAATGGGTCAGAGTTGACTGGACAGCATCTGACAACAACATCACACAGTGGAACTCAGTGATGATCTGGCTTTTATTGTACAGGATTGTTTATGAGGGGGAAAGAGTGTATCTTCTTCCCTGTCACTTAAATGAACAAGGGAGCCCGCAGCTCTGGGGACACAGGGCAGCTTCCTCTCAGCCTCAGAGGCCAGCTCCCTCCACTCCTCCACTCCTTTCCATGCCACTCCTTCTCAGGGAAGGAATGAGGGTCCAGGGTCACATCTTTTTCAATTCTTCCACGTCACCACTGCTCCTGGGGTGTCTGGCCGCACCCCCACTGACCCGCCTCCTTCTCAGTGGGTGAGCAAAGGCTTCATTTCTCCTGATTTCATTTTACAGAAGGAACTGAAAGACCCCTGCTTCTTAGACTAACCAGCCACACAAAGTCAAAAGAGCGACTTTTCCAAGGACAGATCTCAGAAGGCAGGCAGGAGTAGGACAGAAGGATTAATGGAGATCGGAGTCACAGGCAGGAAGGAGGTAGGCAGGGAGTGGTGGTGACATAGTGAGCAATATCAGTGTCATGAAACAAAACATCTTTACTTTTGCAAATTTTCGCTCAAATCACAATAAAAAGCAGGGAAGGGGTCAGCCAGCGGGTCCCCTGCTAGGTGGTTGAGCTCAAAGGGTTTTGGTTCTCTTTCCATTTCCTGGGCTGTCAGACTTTTTCTGCCCACTGGACACCCATCTCTTCCATGAGAATGAGGACTGGCTGTCCACGGTGCAGGGACCTGTCCGTGGGAGGCCTAGCCAGCGGGCTCTTGGCTGGAACTTGGAGGCCATCCATTCATTAGCTGGGGCACAGCCTGGCACCAGATGGTTGAGATCCTTCTTGTTTGTCCCTGGTGTCCTTGAAAGGCTTTCCCACCTGTTGTCATCACAGGACTTTGAAGGGAGCCTGGGAGCGATGGCAAGACCCCTAAATCTTCCCTGGCATTCCTCAACAAGACCAGCAAAGCCTTCAGGGGTGTAGAAACTGGGCAGCATCTGTGGAGGGCCTGGCCTGGGGGAGGATGGGCAGAGGCCTTTCAGGGTGAGGGATGGTCTCCCAGCCTGTGATGCTGAGGAACCCACCTAGTGTCCCGGTGTCCTGTGCAGCGTCCACTCTGGGGCCAGCACAGTTCTGGGGGTTGAAAGGCCCAGGCAGGGGCTTGGCTGTGTCGGACGTTCCTCAGCAGTAGCCCCAATATCCCTCTCCCTCTGTGTCTCTGTAGCCGTTTTCTCTGGCTGCTACTCAGAAGTGACCAGTTTCAGGACCCGCCAACTCTGATTTGATCTCAGCTGTTGACTGCCAGCTCAGCTTGTTAAGATATTAGCAGGCCTGAGAGAAGGGGGTCATATTCCACCCTGTCAGATCCACAGGCACATGGTTGTGGTAACCTCTAGGTGTCACGAATGGGTCCCCACTCACATCAACCTCACACACTACAAAGAGTGGGACCGCTCAGTCCTTTGCCCTCTCACACTCTCGGGGGGCGTGAGCGGCCACTGTGTGGGCTCATATCACTGAGGCTCTTCTTGTTCACTCGCTCTACACTTGAACCAGCCTGATGTCCATGTCCAGGGACTGGTTCCTCCTGGCCATACGTCCAGAGTTGTTGGAGTGGCCGTGGTCGTGGTCCTGTCGTGGTGGTTGTGGTCCTACTGAGTTGGCTCCATTTCCCAGCAACCCTGTGTATACACTGAGTCCCTACCCACCCCTGCCCTTTCCTCACAACCTCTGCTGTGCTCCGTCCAGTGTTGATGTCACTCACAGCCCATCTCAAGAGGAGGGTCTTCTTTCTCACTCATGCCTTCGAGTTGTGCTGCTGGAGAAGAGTCTTGAACATACCATGAACTGCCAAAAGAACAAACAGGTCTGTCTTGGAGAGGGTGAAACCACGTTTCTCCTTGGAGGCTAGGATTTTGAAGCTCCATCTCACATACATTGGCCACTTGGCCAGTCATTGGAGAAGGACATCATGCTTGGAAGGATGGAGGGACAGTGCAGGAGAGGAAGACCCGGGATGAGATGGATTGATTCAGTGACTGGGGTCAGGGGGTAGGTGTGTCAGAGTCAGAGGGACTGGCTCAGGACAGCGCAGGCTTCAGAGCTGTTGTACATAGAGTCGCTACGAGTTGCAGGTGACTCCATGACACATAACAACAACAACAGCGACTTCACCCAGCATGACGTCTTTCTCCAGAGTCTGGTCCTTCCTGCTCGCTTGGCCAAAGTATATGATTGGAAGTCCGCCCTCCCTCGCGTCTCCGGTGTCTCCGGCTGTCCTTCCTCCAGGGCAGCGTGCTCATCATCCCGGCAGCAGGTCCTCGTTCTCTGCCAACCTATAAAGCAGTGACGTCGGTTCTGACCTCCTTGGTCATTGCCCAGTCACTTGTATGTAATATTACCTTGTTCAGTAATTTCCACATTCTGTTGGATCACCTTTTTTGGAATGGGCACAAACGTGGATCTCTTCCAGTCTCCGGACTGTCTTAAAATGAACAAGTTGGCACGTTCACTGTTACGTCCACAGATGTGTGTGTGTGTGTGTGTGTGTGCACGTGCGCTGAGGAGAGAAAGAATTCCTCCACGTATCTCATAGGACAGATTTTAATCTTTAACTCTTTATTCTGTTCTCTCCTTATTCTTTGTTTGCTACAAGGATCAAGAACGGGCCCATTTGATTTAAGACCACTGAGCCCTATTCTTCCCCTTCTCGAGCCTGTGTTACTTTAAGGCAGGTTGAGTATGAGCGTCATGGCAGGACTGAAGCCAGGCCTCGAGCTCCCCTGCCCTGTGCCTCCTGCCCCCGGGGGACATGGTCTGGTCCTGCTCCAGCATCGTGCTGGGCGACCCTGTGCCTCCTGTCCGCTGGCGAGCGTAGTAGTGCTGGGAGGCCCTGGGTACTTTTGCAGTTGACTTTGACTCTGTGAAAATGGTGCCTCAGGAGGTTAGCCCAAGAGCCAGTCACAGAGGGCCACTTAGACGTCACTTGCACCAGGCCTTTGAGGTCACGCTGTTGATGTTTTTGTGTGCCTTTGGAGAGAGTGGGATCTGATTATTATTATGTTTTACTTTATATTGATTAACTTACAAAGCTCAGGCCCATTATTTTTGACAGCTCTTCGTAAACCTTAGAGCTCCTTGCAGTTGGTGAAGACACTGGAGTAACAGCCGCATTCGTGCCTCTCAGAGTCACAGACTCAGGATGCGTGAGGACAGCTCTGGACAACCAGGCAGCTGCATCCTGCTCTGAGGCTGCATCCCTTCTGCAGGGTCCAGCCCCCTACAGGAGATGGCCCAGACCCCAGCATCAACAGGTCCCCCACGTCCTCCCAGCACACTCTCTGGGGGACCAGCAAGGTTCTGAGGCCACCACGACGCGGTCCCCTGGGTGCGTGTGAAGCAGGGAACAGCCTTGCAGGGGCTGCTTATTAGCTCTTCCCTCATTACGCTAAAGAGCAGTGTGGTAATAAAGTAAAAGACTGCCTCGCTCTGGGGACTCAGCGCCCGGGGAATCAGCTTAATAGGCAGAAAGTCATCAAACAGCCGGACCAGAAGTCAGTGGCGGGCGCAGGTGAGAGGAGGGTGTGACTTCCGTGGGGAGCATGACCAGTGTGACAATGCCCTCCATCCCCACCGGCTGCTCTGAAAGCCAGCCATCCTGCATGGCCTGTCTGGATATGTTCTTCCAAGTTAGGCCACAGCAGTCGACTGGAATGTGTTCACAGTTTCAGAGAATCTGCTGTTTGTTCTTAAGGGAATTTTTCATGTGAGCTTTTAAAGTAGAAGAAAAACATCTCAGCAGGAGGCTGGTTCTCCTCCTGTTGGGAGGGCTGCAGCCTGGAGAGGTGGTCCAGGCTGGGGAGGTGGTGCAGGCTGGAGAGGTGGTACAGGCTGGGGAGCTGGTGCAGGCTGGAGAGGTGGTCCAGGCTGGGGAGGTGGTGCGGGCTGGAGAGGTGGTCCAGGCTGGGGAGGTGGTGCAGGCTGGGGAGGTGGTGCAGTTTGGAGAGGTGGTGCAGTCTGGGGAGGTGGTGCAGGCTGGGGAGGTGGTGCAGTCTGGGGAGGTGGTGTAGTCTGGGGAGGTGGTGTGGGCTGGGGAGGTGGTGTGGGCTGGGGAGGTGGTGTGGGCTGGGGAGGTGGTGCGGGCTGGGGAGGTGGTGCAGTCTGGAGAGGTGGTGCGGGCTGGAGAGGTGGTGCGGGCTGGAGAGGTGGTGCAGTCTGGGGAGGTGGTGCAGGCTGGGGAGGTGGTGCAGTCTGGGGAGGTGGTGCGGGCTGGGGAGGTGGTGTGGGCTGGGGAGGTGGTGCGGGCTGGAGAGGTGGTCCGGGCTGGGGAGGTGGTCCGGGCTGGGGAGGTGGTGTAGGCTGGGGAGGTGGTCCGGGATGGGAAGGTGGTGCAGTCTGGGGAGGTGGTGCAGGCTGGGGAGGTGGTGCAGGCTGGGGAGGTGGTCCAGGCTGGGGAGGTGGTCCACGCTGGTGACCTCTTTCTCATTGCTCTTTGAGCTGTGTGGTGACCCACGCACACTGCTCAGTCCTCACCATCCCCGTGGCTAGCTGAGAACCAGAACGTTGGGATCCATGGCTGATCTTCAGAAGGAGATCTCCAGGCCAGTCTTACTCATATGTTTTAGTCCGGAAGCCCCGCGTAATCCTCCAATGTCAGATGGGGGTGCGTGAGGGGCGCTGACTGGGAGTCAAACCTGGAACTCCGCACGGGGAGCGAGAGGTCTCCCACTGAGCTCCCTGCCAGGTGGTTCTGGCCCAGGAGGAAGGCAGCTTTCCTGGAGGCCTTCCTGTCCCCTCAGAGGGTGATGCCTGGCTTTGGGCCTCTACCTCCCTCATTGTTCACAAAGGACCTGTGGTGGCCAGAGCCAGCCACTTGTGGGTCACCAGGTCCTGACGATAGGCTGAGCCCCATCCTCTGAGGCCTCCCCCACAGGCCCCAGGCGTATCCTGCACCTTGGCTCATTGAGGGTCTTTAGCGCTGGAGAAGCACGTTTCAGCTGTTCCTCCTCCTGACCAACCCCCTCCCTATCACCTTCCCCCAGGCCGAGTGGAGCCCCCTGCACCTCCATGTGCCGTCAGATGAGCCCAAGTTTCCACATCCAGCTCTTGTGTTAGGGCAAGGGGGCTGGGCATGCTGTCCCCAGGGGTGACAGGCATGGTGTCCCCAGGGGTGACAGGCATGGTGTCCCCAGGGGTGACAGGCATGGTGTCTGGCCTTGGACATTTGAACCCGTCCCCTCAATCTCTCACCTCCTGGATCCCTAGGGTGCTCAGGGCACCCCAGTCCCCCTCTGAGGTGTCTGCAGAGGTGGACTCTGATGGATGGGCCCAGAGACCTTTTGTACACGAGCCAGGCTGTAGTCTGCACTCAGAAGACCCCTGAATTCCATCCCTCCACCCCTGACTCTGCTTCCTGTGGGGTCTGACCCCCACGTTCTCTCCCGGCTGGACCTGTGCCCCTGGGGTTGCAGCCTCGAGTGTAACTCCTGCCCGTCTTCCAGGCTGGCTCTTGGGATTATCCAGGGACTTTCCAAAATTCTGCCTCTTCGGCAAAGCATCCAAATCACTGCTGCCTCTCCCTGAGAGCTGAGGCAGTGGGCACCTGCCGAGGGACTGGGGGGCAGAGCGGGGCAGTGAGTAACGAACTCCGGTGCTGGCTCTGCGTGAGACCATTGCTTACTTGGAAATTTAAAGGGTGGAAAGACAGAGACGAGGCCAAGCAAGGGACGATTCAGAGACAGTCGTCCTGGAAATGCGTGCTTGTTCTCGCCACCCGGTAGACGGACACTCAGAACTCACATTACAGACCTGAGTGTCCAGTGGTGGTGTCCTCTGTCTTACAGGGCCACGCTGGGCCGGAGAGGAGTAAGGCAGCAGTGGGCGTGGAGCCACGGCTTTCTGTGGGTGTTACGGATGGGCCTGGTGGCGTGAACACTGCTGTGGTCCTATGAGCTGTACCATCAACATTTCAACTACAAGGTTACTCAGAGGGGAGTCTTTCAGTGGTGCTTCCTAAGACAGATGAGGAGGAAAGGCCTGGCCATCTGCTTGTGAAAACCCCATTGGTTACAGAGGAAGGGAATATGGGCTTGCTGTGAGGACCACCCCACGACACAGCGGGAGGAACTCGAGAGACAACAGGTCTTGCTGTGTGGTGCTGTCTTGTGCTGTGCTGTTGTGTATTGTGCTGTGCTGGACGCAGGGTCGCTGGGAGCGGAGCTGGTTTGCAGCATGTGGGGGGTTGTTCTGTGACCCACAGGGGTCACCTCATTGGTGGTTTGAATCCTCTAGTGTCTCCGCAGGAGAAAGAGGCCCAACTCCTGCTCATCTGCAAACCCGCGGAGGGCCAGCCCGAAGCCAGTTCTGACCCAACGGCGATGAGCTGGAATTGTGATGTTTTAACAGCAACAACACACAACGAGGATGGACCTCACAGACACTTTGTTGTTGCTGTTGGGTGCAGTATGTTCAGCTCTGACTCAATGACCCCACACATGACAGCAAAGAGCCCTGCCTGCCCCGATCCACACCATGAACATAGCTGTGCCCCAGCCACGTGCCAGCCCACCTCACAGAGCCC
>NW_006399877.1:1174653-1176482 GCF_000299155.1 Elephantulus edwardii
GCCCACCTCACAGAGCCCGTGGCCCCAGCCACGTGCCTGCCCACCTCACAGAGCCCGTGGCCCCAGCCACGTGCCTGTCCACCTCACTGAAGGTCCTCCTCTCTCTTGCTGACCGTCTACCAAAAAGGATACCCTTCCCTGGGAACAGGCTTCACCTGACAAAACGCCTAATGTTTGTGAACTTCGGACATGCCAGGAGCTCGGCCCAGATATTAACAACTAATAGACTTAACAGCCAGCAAGCACACCAGGCACCGTATTCCTCTGTCCACTTCACTTTCAGATGCAGGAAAACGGACACATGATGTAAAAGGCTAAGGAAAGGGCAGCTGTAGAGGAGGCCGTGAGCACAGCCAGGCCCAGAGCCTGGACGCCCAGCCTCGCCCCGCTTCCTCACCAGGCGGTGACTGCCCACCCAGGCACGTGTGCCCAGGCCCTTCCACAGGCTGGTCTTCACCGGAAGCGGTGATCTCAGCTCTGGCGTCTGGGCAGGGACGTCAGCCCTCCATGGCGGTGTCTATTTAACCTACGGAGGAGGCCGGGTGTGCATGGGCTGTATGCAACTGCAGACCTTCCAGGATGCTTCGCGTTTAAAACCTCATCTGGAGAGCGGTGACGTCATCCCCCAAAAGGCAGCACCAGCTTAGGTGTGGGAGAGGTCCCAAGGCCAGTGCGGTGGGCAAGTGGTGGGTGAAGTTTGGGGGTGAGCACGCTGGCAGAGCCCTGTGGGGCCTGGTGGTGGGGCGAGCAGGTGGAAACTGCCCTCCTCTCAGAATCACCACAGCAGTGAGCTCCTGGAGGAGGGGGCAGACAGAGAGGAGGGGAGGAGGTGTCTTCCTTGGAGAGAGGTGTCTGTGGGGGGGCTCAGAGGCAGCTTTGTGTCCTCCTGGGTATGTGTGGGCTTGCTGGCCAGGCTGGCACAGCTGCCCTTGTCACAGGCTCCTGTCTTGCTCAGGACCCTGAGAAGCCTGTGCGGTCCGTCATGCCCAGTGCTGTGGTGTGGGATGAATGTGCAACAAAACCCCAAAAAGAAACAATGTCCGGGCTTCCTGAGCTGGTGAAGGCTGCTGGAGCCCCCAAGCTGTGGCTCTTAGTCACCCTTCTAACCTGGAGCAAAGCTCACCTGAAGTTCACATTGTAGCTGACGATAGACAGAACCCCATGTGAAAACTGCCAGGGACACAGTCACCCCTCAGATAGAGAGAACCCCACGTGAAAGCTGTGAGGGACACAGTCACCCCTCAGATAGAGAGAACCCCACGTGAAAGCTGCCAGGGACACAGTCACCCCTCAGATAGACAGAACCCCACGTGAAAGCTGGCAGGAATACAGTCACCCCTCAGAGTAGACAGCCACACGTGGCCAGAGGGCAGCCTCTCCACAAACACACGGGAAGTACAGGGGCGAGGCGGGGTCACACAGTGCGTCGTGAACCAATCGGGTTCGCAAACATTGATTGAAGTCACAGTAAAAGAGTAAGAGAGAGAAATAAAATCAAGGGAGGAGAAGAGAACTTTTTGGGGCGCTCTGGTGGCGCAGTGGTTAAGCACTCCATTGCTAGGGGAAAGGTGGCTAAACCCACCAGAGATTCTGCAGAAGACAAAGTGACAGCTTCTGTGAAGATTTGCAGCGTGGGACCCCGCAGCCAGAACATGCTGTCCACAGGGCCACCAGGAGTGGGATCCATCCCTCCCCCAAGCCTCTGCCACCACCGATTTTTAACTGTCCCCCACAAATTGCTGTCTGTCAGATACTCCTCTAAATCTGAACATTCAGATTAAGACAGACTAGGAAGAAGGATTGGCCACCCACTTCTGAAATAGCAGGCC
>NW_006399877.1:1179342-1192025 GCF_000299155.1 Elephantulus edwardii
AACAACAGTTTCGTATCTTCTATAATGTCATCTTTTTGGAGTCTTTGGATGAGGAATACATTCCATTCCTAAATCTGTCTTGAAGTCAAACTTTGTCGGTGCTTTGAAACAGTTCTGTAGGGTCAAGCATTTTTCTTAGTGTATTGTGCACCTTTCTATGCATTAAACAAAACACAGTACAAAACAACATCTTTAACACAGTAATAATAATGCTTTGCTGTATGTCGACAGGCAGTGCCTGTTTATTAACCAGGGCATGGGCCTCACATTTTTATTTTTACTCATTTTTTTTTTTTACATTTTAACCATTTTTAGTGCCTCCAGAAACCCTATGAACCTGGAGAGAGGATGAAAGGCATCCAAGCGTCGAGAACTCTCCTTCATAGGGTCGCTATGAGTCAGCTGCGACTCGACAGCACTTAACAACAATAACATCAATGTAGAGAGAGATCAGCTGGCCCAGTGGACAGAAAGTGATGCTACCAAGCCAAAGATGGTTGACTTTTAATCCGCGGCCCTCGGGCCTGTCTTTCATTGTTTTTGTTCAGACATTCCTCTATCTCGTATAGCCCTGGTGTACAAGTTGCCGAACAGGGAACAGCCGTAACTTGTGGTTGCTGTGAGGCTGAATGAACACTGTGACGCTGATGTGTCAAATGTGTTAATGGTTTGTTACGCAATGTGGACAGAGTGAGGTGGAGCTCCCCGATTAAAACAAGCTTGGAAGGAGTAGTGGCATCCACTTCCATAATAGCTTGCCTCCGGAAACCCTATGAACCTGGAGAGAGGATGAAAGGCACCCAAGCATTGAGGACTCTCCTTCATAGGGTTGCTATGAGTCGCCTGTGACTCCACGGCACTTAACAACAACAACAACAACAACAACAACAGTGTATCATTCAGTGGCATTAATTATTTTTACTTTTTATTGTGATTTTAGGTAAGCTTACAGCTTACCTGGTTTTCCATTCAACAGGCTGTAAATGTCGTTTAGAATGCTGATTTTAGTCTTCACGGCTTTTTTAATCTGATGGGCCTCTGGTGTTGGTTTGTAACTGCAGGTCATAGGTCAGTAGAGGCTCGTTACCCAGAGCCACCTGTTAGACGGAGCTCCTTCTGCTGAACAGGCCAGCTGAGCAGCCCGGCCAGTGTCCCCCTCCTCCTGAGAAGGGCAGGGCTGTGGAGGCATCTTCCCTTCCCCTCGATATTTCAGGAGAATGAGAGAGAAAAGGGGCCAAGGATCCTGCTATGGTACTTAGTTCATCTCTTAACCAAGAGAAAACCTTAAATGACTAAGTTCTCATTTGAAAACTGGAGTGTGGCCACTGGAAACTATACTAGTGGGCATTTCAGTCTTGACATTGCCTGCACAGTTTGCAGGGGGCTAAACCCTCTCAAACTCACTGCTGTTGGATTGGAACCCACTCAGGTGACGCTGTGGTGGGTTTTTGGAGGCTGTAAATCACACAGGAGGAGATTGCCCACCTCTTCCTCCCCGCTGCTGGGCGTCCGAATTGTCAGAGAAAAACCACTTTTGGGTTATCAGCTTGGGTCCTAAGGACCACAGTTCATGAAGGGGCAGAGGGGACACACAGACAGACGCAGGGCAGAGGGGACACACAGACAGACGCAGGGCAGAGGGGACACACAGGCAGACGCAGGGCAGAGGGGACACACAGGCAGACGCAGGGCAGAGGGGACACACAGGCAGACGCAGGGCAGGGGCAGAGGCAGGAAAAGCTGTAAACCCCACACCCCCTGCTGCCTGGAATTCCGAGTGTGGCCAGGCACCTACACAAAGAGCAGAGGGCCTTCCGCTGGTCAGAGGAATCACAGGTCCTTGGTCAGCACCCCTTTCTCTCTGATCCACCTTCTTTACAGCTCCTCAGGACTTCTGTAATGAGGGAACGGCTGACTGCATTCATGGCAGGGTCACATAGGTCCGGCACCAGAGGCTGCCTCCCTGGGGGTGGATGGCACTCCCACCTGGCTTCTGTGACCTGCCGCCCAGCTCAGCGTCTCCCCAGGAGTAACTCTCTGCAGCCTGCAAAGGCACGTGGACAAACCGATCACACCCACCCAGCTTTCATTTCTACCTCACTGTCCTTGAAGGACGGGGCCCTGTGGCAGATGTCCTCTCCTGTCCAGTCTAGCTGTCCCCACAGCCGTCACTGCTTTCCAACCACAGCAGCTTTCCCGCTGGGCTTCCAGGCCACCTGACCACCTGAGAGGGCAGACGTTTTACTGTCTGAACCAGGCAGTTACCAGGATTGGAGGGAGAAAAAAAAATGTTGAAAATGGGTGTATTTGAGGTATTTATTACTGATCAACAAATTGGCTATTTTATGTTACTTTATCCATGAATTAGTTCTATTAATAAATTAGCTTCAAAAATCAAATTATTGTGGAAAAACTACAAATGTCTATGCCTAAGGCAAAATAAAGGTAAACTGCTTTATACCAGTTACCGGAACATAAATAAAAATAGTTTAAATAGGTCATTCTTGATATATATATATATACTGATACACTGCACTTTAGACAATTTCTTAGCTATCTCCCCACAAAAATTACTTTTTCCCCCAAACATTTCCCTTTTCATAAAATTATAATCTTCTTCACACTTTATTTTGGTGGAAATTGTTGGCATTTTTGTCTATAGTTTCTTTCCTCCCTGCTGGTCCTAATAGGTGTAACTGAGAAAACTCTTCTATCAGTGCTGAGATAGCAAATAAAACCAGCATAGTTCTGGTGGTTGGAGGAGAATCTCAATTCCAGCTTTCCGTAAGTGAACATGTGAATATTTCAGGTCGTTTGTAGTGATGGGTACTTTCATTACTAAGACACAGATACATGATGCTTGGAAGGATAGAAGGACAGGGCAGAAAGACCTTGGGTGAGACGGACTGATACAGTGACGGTGGCAATGGGGTCAGGGGTGTCGGAGACGGTGAGGTTGGCTCAGGACAGGACAGGGTTCACAGTCATTGCTCAGAGGGTCACCATGGCTCAGTGGCACATGACAACAGCATTGTTAATAAAGCAATGTGGCAACAACTAAGAATAACAACATAGTTCCCCGAGTACATAACTTTGGTAATATATTTATAAAACAAAACTTAAGAAATGAAATTTATTTATGATACTTTTGAATATTTTGCTGCATTTTGGATGTCAGATGCCACGAAGTCTAAATTGTCTTGCACTGGTTTTCCAAGGCTGGACGTCACAGGAGGGGAGAGTGTCCGTCTTTGTCCCAAGGAGCACTTGGGGGGCTTGACCCACTTCCTTTGGGCAGCAGTAACAGCTCCTTCGCTCAAGGCCACCAGGTCCCCCAATCATCTTAGCTAGAACCAAAACCATTGTGAATCTTTTCATGAAATTCCATTCAGACACAGACTACAAATTTATCAAGTTAAAATTTATCAAGAAGATATTCCCAACAACCTGAGACATGGTAAGCACAAATGAAGAGTTTCAGGGCTCAGCTTGCACGTGGCTGGCACCCTCACATTTAACGCTGCTGTGTTCAGTGCCCTGCCGCTTTGTCTTGTCCACAGCTGAGCCCCACGGCTGGGTCCTGGCTGCACCGTCTTACTCTTTCTTTTGTTTGCTTCATGGGTTCTGTGCACCCCCATCATTCCTTTGTTGTTCTCATGTTTTCCCATCATTTGAAAGCATGATGCTGTTGTTAAATACTGACAGGTCAGTTCTGACCCTTTTCAATGGAACGAAACACTGTCCTGCCCCGTCTTTCTGATCTTGGCTGCGTCAGTGCGTCAGTCCACCCGCTGGAGGCTCTTCCTCTCTTGCTCTGACCCTCTACTTTCCCAGGCATCTTGCCTTTCTCCAAAGCCTGCTGCTCCTGACAACACACCTAACGCGGGACAGTAACCCTCTACCGCCTCGCCCTAGGGGACTCTCTGATGTGTTTTTCCTGAGACGTTCGTCCTTCGATCGGGCCATGTGATCTTCAGCCTCCCCACTAACACACAGTTCAAGGCACCAGCTCTTCTTTCATCGTCCTGACTCGCTGTCCATCTGTAACGCGCTGTCCAGCCCTAACACACTTAGAGATGATTAGAAAACCCTGTGGCTCGGAGACGTGTTAGACCTCAAGGCGGCATCTTTGTGCTTTTGTGCCTTCATGAGGTCCTTGATAGCAGATTTGCCCAACTTGCCATTTGATTTCCTGACTGCTGCTTCCGCGGATGTTGACTGTAGATGCAGGTAAAATTAAATTCTTGACAACTTCAATTTTTCAGCTTTTATTGAAATGCTGTTCATTGGCCCAGTGATTAGGAGTTTTGTTTTCTTGCTGCCGAGGTGTGATTCATACTGAAGTTTATAGTGTGTGAGATGCATCAGGAAGTGACTCAAGTCCGCCTCACTTCCTGTAAACAAGCTGTGTCAGCTGGACAGTGCAGAGGGTGAGTATCCAGTCCTGATACTTGGCTCGTCAGAGAGTCCAGCTTCTTGGATTATTTGCCCAGTGTGGAGATCGGCTACGGGTGGTGAAAAGATGTATGACCTTTCCTGATTCAAGGCCCCTTATTCTGTTTGAGTCACTTCTGGGTCTATGTACACACACACACACACACACTGAAAAATACCACGTGTATGGCCTTTATTCCAATGGTAGAATCATAGAATTTTGTTGGAGATCTACACTGCCAACGTGAAGGCACACGGTTCGAATCCACCAGCTGCTCCATGGGAGGCAGATGGGCAGTCTCCTCCTGTGAGATGTATGGCCCCTGAAAAGTCAGTAGAGGGTCAGCTGTGAGTTGAAGCAAGTCCTTGCAGGTGCAGTTAAACACTCAGCTGCTATCAGAAACGTTGGTGGTTCAAACTCACCAACTGCTTCCAGAGAGACAGGCGAAGCAGTGTGCTTCTGTGGTGATTATGGCATGGGAACTCTGTGGGACAGTGTTACTCTGACAATTACAGCGTGGGAACTCTGTGGGACAGTGTTACTCTGACAATTACAGAGTGGGAATTCTGTGGGACAGTGTTCCTCTGTCCTGCAGCATCTCTGCATGTTGGCATCTACTGGACAGCCAAGGGGTTTGAGTTTTGATGTGATGTGGTTGGAATTTTCCTGCCTTATTTCAGAATTTGATTAACTATGTTTGTGCTTGTGTTGTTAAGTACCGCCGAGTCATAGACTGATAGTGACCCTATCAACGAGAGATCGGAACACTTGTATAACTTTCATCATTTCTCCAAGTTCATAGGGTTTCCGGAGGCAAGCTATTTTGGAGGTGGATGCCACTCCTGCTTCCAAGCTTGTTTCAATGGGGGAGCTCCACCAAACACTGTCCACCATGGGTAACCATTATTGCATTTGACACATCAGTGTCACAGTGTTCAGCATCACAGCAACGAGTTACCTCTGTATATATAGCAAGTGGACAGACCAGTGCTGTACCACTTAGAGGAATGTTTGATCAAAAACAATTAAAAGCAGGCCTGAGGGCTGCAGGTTAAAATCTCTCTGTGTTGGTGTTGTGGTTAAGTGCCACTGAGTTGTAAACGACTCATAGTGACCATATGAACGAAAGACCTGAACACTTGTATAACTTCCATTGTTTCTCCACATTCTAGAACCCATTTTAAGTTTCATTCACTCCACAGGCCTCTTCATTTAGCAGGAACCACTTTATCACAGTGCAAAGAACTCTTGCAATCTTTGCCTTGCTGTCACCTCCGCTTACTTCAGTGAGGGACCTTCACATGGAATTGCAGTCACTAGAGCATCGGATAATTCATTTTCAAAAAGATGGGTTTCCCAAGCATTGCTTTGACTCCATAAAGTTTGGTTTTTTTTAAAAAAAAAACAATACCTTGAACCATTTATTAGAATGAACTGAATCAGTTCCTGTTTGAAGTATCTGGTAATTAAAAACTGTCCAATATCTAACTTCTCTCTTAACACAGGCAACAAATTAGCAACTCCTGCCTCACTTCTCATTCACATGTCTGAAAACTCAGAACTTGAAGTGAGGTTAACTCAGCACGAGCCCACTGAGCTTCGTCGAAGGCCGTGAGCATGACCTGCACGTCCGTGGCCGCATCTCAGCTTTGGGGTTTGGTGGGCTTTTCCTTCCAGACGATGCCCGCTCTCATGCTGATGCTGGCCCTTCAGCGGAGTTGTGTCCTCTGGGATTCGTGGTGCCAGGTCGTCACCGCCAGCCCCATGTTGAACGCTACATGTCCACAAACACTCTAAGTGGTTGAGTATTCATCTAACTTTATCGAGGAACAAAGGCATTACTTAGATTTTCATGAAGCACTTTTAAAAGATGATTGTGCTGAAAGGATTTATTGCAAATGGAAAAGTGTTGCCAAGTCATAAATGAAACACATTGTTGGGGACTTAACTCCGATAAAAGCTGGCCAGGCATCGAGAAGTGCCTCCAGCCCTCCCTCTCAGTGCGGAATGCCCAGGCGTTACTTCTGGCGCCTGCTTCACACTCACCTCACCTACACTTTCCTGAGTTCCTTCTGCCCGCTACCCTGGTGACATCGGACATCTCACTGTCCATGACAGGACCATGGGCTGTCCCACAACTGGACTGGTACCTGTTGACTTCCTCTTGCGCCTACCCCTGGGCGCTGCTCCCTGGGCACACCTCCCTTTGAGAGCGGGCACCTGCATCTTGTTTTGGAAATCAGAGGCCAGTTACCATCACCTGGAACCCCCATCCGCCCATCAGTCGCTGTGATTCTGACAGCTGTGCCTCCCGGGCTTCAAATCCCAGCAGCATCACCCACAGCGGGGAAGTTGAGCAGAGCTTCCAGACGAAGATAAACCCAGAGGAAGGCCTGGTGGTCTGCTTTCAAAACAGGACGGTGAAATCCACAGGCTTCCAGCAGAACGCTGCACAGCTCACTTGCTTTGAGCACAAACCAGGACTGGTCAGTTGTCTGAGGAGGACTCTGTCAGGTGAGGAAGAGGCCAGTGAGGGCAGGATGTTCTCCAAAGCCGAGCTGGCACCACAGTCACAGTCGTGGGACGCAGCATGCTGATGGTAGCACACGGACTCTCCCCAGGCTCTCTGCATGCTCGGCCTCAGCCTGTGGACGTGGCCTCAGCGTGTGGACTCAGCCTCAGTCTGTGGATTTGGCCTCTGCCTGTGGACGTGGCCTCAGCCTGTGGACGTGGCCTCAGCGTGTAGACTCGGCCTCAGTCTGTGGACTCGGCCTCTGCCTGCAGACGTGGCCTCAGCGTGTGGACTCGGCCTCAGCGTGTGGACTCGGTCTCAGCGTGTGGAGGGCCCTAGCTCCCTGCACCAGCACTTCAGGTGGTGCCCCCCCACCCCACTGCAGCCATGGCTCTCCCCTGGAGGTCAGGACCCTGGGTACCGGGGTTTATTAACGTGCTGATGTGGTGCCTTGATGTGGTTGGAGCAAGAGCTGGGCAAGAAGAATGGTGTCTGGGCACTAGGAATTTGGAGACTTGGGGTTGCCACTCTCTGGCTAAGGCTGGGCACCAGCATGACCCAGACAGAACTCAACCACGTTTCCTGACACCCTGGTGCTCCTGCCCTAGTACAAATATCATCACAAAGGTGGATTTTTCCTCAGATTTCAGAGGGACACCAACCCTGACATGGACACAGGAAACAACTGGCCACAAGGCCAGGGCATGCTGGGTTCACTTGGGACAAGGGCCTCCACAGCCTGGCTGCAGTGTCCAGGGGGGCACACAGACACTCTGGGGCCCCTCATGGCAAGGATGGTTCTGGGGTTCCATCCAGCTTACAGGATGCTCCCTCACGCCCGCCAGGCCACTGAGCCACTCAAGCTGTGCTATGCAGAAAGCTGACTGGGGAAGGACACTCATCCATTGCTGCATACTTATACCCCTCCCCAGTTCTCTCTGCAATGATATACCTCTTCTTCTGGGTTGTCGTCGTACATACCATACAATGCCTAATCATATCTTCCTTTTAGACAGATCTTCCTTGTTTCTGTTCCTATGCAATGGTCATTATCTACCCACTCTTGTCCTATTCTCCTCCCAACCCCTCATGTCAGACCTGTTTTACAACAGTGGTGCTATGCAGTATTTGTCCTTTTGTGACTGAAATATTTCACTCAACATGATGTGTTCTAGTGTCCCCATGTTCTGTAATGATTTATAAGTTCCTTTTTTTCGCTGCTGCATAGTATTCCATTGTCTGAATATGTCATAGTTTTTCCATCCATTTGTTTATTGATGGGCACGTGGGTGAACTGGGGGGAGGCAGAAGGCAGGAAGGGGGGTACAATGTGCAACAATGAATGAATGAATAAAAATCTAACTTCTCTGTAAGTATTAATTAAAATCACAATTGTAGTGACCCTATGGACAAAAGGCCTGAAGCCCCTCTACAACTATCATAGTTTCTCAAAGTTCATAGTTTCCAGAGGCGTGTTGTTTAGGAAGTGGACGCCGCTCCTACTTATTCATATGTTGTTGTTTTTGATTGTCTTCCGGTCATGCTTGGCTCATAGCGACCCTGTGAACAAAAGGCCTGAAGCCTTTCTATAACTATCGACGTTTATCAAAGTTCATAGCTCCAAGTTGTGCTGCTCAGAAAGGACACACGTGCCAGCCGACTGGGGAAGTTGCCATGGAGTGGGGGTGCTGAGTGGGCAGAGGGACAAGGGCCACATGGAGGACACCTAGAACCCTGGAGCCAGCTGGCTGTGTGGGCCCCTATGTGATTCCTCACAATTTAGGGTGGTGAAAACACTCAGGTCGGCTGCCCACTGGAATATTGGCCCCGACTCCACCACCTGTGGTGCCCAGAGCTTGGCAGGCCCTCCCAAGTCCCAGGTGGCAGGATGGGTGCCACTCCTGAGACATGGCATCATGTCCTGTTAGCTCAGAAGGAAGGGACACGAGGCTGAGAGGGAAACTGAGGCCCACATGGCGGCACTTTGGCCAGGGCCTTTCACTTGAGGGCCTGGGAGCGGACCCAGTTCTAACTCTGTGGACTCTGTAGCCCCCAAGGCTTGCTTTTCCTCATGCCTCAGTTCCGCCCTGCATGTGGATGTGGGTCAGCACCCTCCCCCAGGGTTGCTGTGCATGTCAAGGTCCTGGGTCAGGGCAGGCTCGAGGTGGGCACTCCACAGGTGCGCTGCGGTCCGCCCTGACTGCTCTCACTCTGGCGTGACCCTCTCCCTGCCTGTCTCCTGGGCACGTTCCACAGCCCTCCCTGGAAAGCTCATGCTGAGTGACTCAGGCAGGCATACAGCAGGTGCTCTGTAAGTGTGCTGTAGGACACAGTCCTTCCTGACTGCTGTCACTCCTGGCTGGAAATCTGCAGAGAAGACTGGTTATCTTCCCTCTGTGAGGTGAATGGTGGACTTGAACCATCAACCCTTGTGTGGCAGCCAGACACTGTGCCCCAGGTACAGGGAGCAGGGCTCTTTCCTGATAATCGGGGGTGGGCACATTTCTTATGTGAGCGTTTTCACGGTTGCCCTCAGGGTGAGGCGCTGGCATGCAGGGCAGACACCCTGCTGGTTTTGAATGGAGGGGTCTCCTCAAGCTGCCTGAGCCCCCAGCCAGTCCAGCACCACCAGCCTAGCTGTCACTCCTCAGGTGGCTGTGATAAATGGTCATCAGCCCTACTCTCAGGAAGGTGGCCGTGGGGCCCACAGAGGAGACCTTTCAGGACAGCGAGGTTCCCAGGGCGCTAGCCAGATGGCAGCCCAGCCTGCTGAGCTGGCGGTCTGTTCAAGGCAGTGGTTGCAGGCTCACCGGCTAAGCTAGCACTTTCTCACCTGCTGGGGAGTCTGCACTCAGAACCCTCCAACTTCAAGTGTGAGGGCTGGCTTTGCCTGGAGGACAGGCTCAGAGGAAGGCCCACAAAGGGGGAGGCGAGAAGAGCCCGTATAGCACATGGGCTGCCCCAGGGCCATGAACCAATGTGTGCAGGCACCTCTGGACAGGAAGCCAGCATGCCCCCAACCCTTCACCCAATCACAGCACAGAGCTAAACAACATATACCGTCACTGGTGTGGAAGTGGACAGTTCTGCTGTGTGACACCAAGAGTGGCTGTGAGTCAGCAGTGACAGTGACCCCACGCTTAAATGACCAAGGAGAAACCGGCCACAGTTGCAGCACCATTTACTGTCCCAGGAGCAATGGACACATCGTTTTACAGTCCCAGGAATGTTGAGCTCCAATCCCCTCACATCCTCACCAATACTTGTTTTTTGTTTTTGAAGAAATGCTGTCCTGTGAGTTGCAGTGGGCAAGCACTCACCAAAAGGAACCACTGACTGGAAGGTTAGCAGGAAGCCACCAGGCTCTCCACTGGCAGAGAAAGGTGTGAGTCAGAACTGACCTGATGCAAACAGGAGGGGTTTGTTTACTGGTGGGTGAAGTGGTTTGCATTTCTCTGATGACTGGTGATGCAAAGTTCCACATGACTCAGCCAGCTCACCAGCCCAGTGGGCACGGGCATCTTAGAGAGGTCCTACCCCTGCTGCCCTGTCGGTGCCTGAGTCTGGATGAGCCCTGTGTGGTGGGCTGGAACAGCTGGGACCCGCAGGGTTTCCACTGGCTGCCCTCTCACTCACAGCTCTCACAATCAGGAAGCTCCCCTGAAACCTGCTCTGTACCCCAGCACCACATGGACCTCCAGGAATGAGCAGGTAGTGGCTCTCAGGATCACTGGGCGGGATGTGAATCTAGGTGTCCCTCGTTGGAGGTGAGACTTCTGCTGCTGAGGCACCACCAGAGACTACAGAGAGGGAGAGGGCAGGAGATGAAGACTGAATGTCTGGCCTCCCCCATCTGCACAACCTAATGAAATCACTCAGGAGATGGCATCAGACCAAGCCAGCTCCTGAAGGCGGGTTCTCGGTGAACAGAGGAGTGTGTGTGTGTGTGTGTGTGTGCGCGCGCACGCTCGCGTGCACACACACACTGATGAGAGTATGTGCGTGATAGCATGTGTGTGAGCATGCGTGTGCATGCATGCCTTTGCATGGGGGAGTATGTGAGAGAGTGTGTGTGTGCACACTGCATGCATGTGTGTATGTGAGAGTGTATGTGCGCACGTGTGCAGGAGCAGTGAGTACAAGTGCACACACATGTGACGTGAATATTCAGGTGTTGGGGTAAATCAGTTTATTCCATGTCACTGGGCGTCCCCTTCCTGCTGTATCCCGGTGTTTACTTGTTTTCTTGGACAGCCAACACCTGGGTTTATCCTCACTAAGAGCCAGACCCATGTGAAGCCACAGCCCTTTGTCCCGGGACAGCAGCTGGAGGCAACCTGGCACAGGGGCCCTGCCTCCTGCCTTCAGACTCACACAAGCTGGGGGTGCCTCCCCGCCCTCCTGGGCACCTCCTCAGAGACAGAGCAGCTCCTTTCACTGCATATCCCCCCTCCGGGAATATCCTCCCGGAATTACCAAGAAAATGTCACCTCCAGCAGCTGCCTTCTCTTCCCTGGCCGAGCGGGTTGGCCAGACGGATGAGTTGGTGGGAACAGATGCGGGATTCAAGGCAACCTTCCCGAGGAAGAGGAGGCTAAATCAGCGAGGGGGAGGGGATCCAGAGGAAGCGAAGGGGGACAGAGGAGGTGGTTGGACCTGAGGGCTGGCCTTGGCCAAGCCAGAGGGGGGAGCTTGCTTTTCTGCATCCTTCAGTGAAGACCCCTCTCAGAACAAGTCCTCCCCACTGAGTCATACATGCAAACACGCTGCACTGTGACTGGTACCTGAACACACTTCTGGGTTATGCTCAACACTCTGTCACCTGACATAATGCTGCGAGGGGCTCCAGGCTGTGCCAGGGGTGTGCTGGGAAGGAGCAGGTACAGACAGTGCAGGCAGCCCCCCTGATGCACCGAGAGAGCCACGCCTTGACTGCGTGGTGGGTGAAGGATACAGTGCAACCCTCCCTCTACTCCTTGTCGTGTCTGCTGCTTGCTGGGGACAGGGCCTGAGATCCTCTCCACAGGGATCCACTCATCCAGGTCTGCCTTACCTGAGGGCCAGGAAGCAGGTCATGTCAATCACGAGAGATGCTTTGAAACTCTGTCCTTTAGCACACCATCACCACTCAGACTCCTCACGCAGAGGGCATTGAGCAGGTTCTGACCGTGCTCTCGTTAGGTCAAATCACCCTGACGAATCAACTCCAACTTTTAGGACACAGTGGAACCCTGCCCAATGCTGACCTGTCCTCACAACCTCTCCTGTGGTCAGGCCCGCTGTTGCCATGGCAATCTACCTTATTGATGACCTCCATCTTTGTGGATGACCCTCTCATTACCAAGCATGATGTTCTTTTCTAGGGACTGACAACAAGCCCAAAGTATATGAGACAGATTCTTCCTCTAAGGAGCACCCTGGCTGCCTGTCCTCTGGTGCAGATGTGTTTCTCCATTTGGTAATTCACACTCCAGTCTATATTCTCAGTGAGGCTGTAAGACAGAGTAGCACTGGTTTGCACTGCTAATCAAAACTTGTGTCTCCACCAAAGCTGCACATCGTCAAAGCTGTACGTGGGTTTCTTCCAGTCCATTAGATAAGTACCTATCTTAAAAATTTCTTAGTGTAGATATGTGACTAGGTATTTCTGTCATGACAGGAGTCTAGAGCGATGGCTACATGGTGGAGTGGACCTGGGGGAGGGTTTGTAAAACAATGAAAGAATCTTTTCTTTTA
>NW_006399877.1:1193634-1211552 GCF_000299155.1 Elephantulus edwardii
AATAAAATTTAATAATAATTAAAAAAAATTTCTTAGTGTGGCCTGGACTGCTCTCCTGCCTGGAGCACTAAACCATGGCTCCACCTCCTGGGGGCCTCCAGCCTTTCTGCCTAGAATGGCACAGAAAGCATGATGGACCAAAGTAACCAGCAACAACACCAAAAAGAATTCAACAAAATGATTGCAATAAACCTTTGTCTATCAATAATTACACTGGATATGAATGGTGTAAATGCACCAGTGAAGAGAAAAAGAGTAGCATACTGGACAAAAAAAAAAAGAACCTATCAATATGCTGTCTACAAGAGACACACCTGAAAAGAAAGACTAAAAATAAGAGGAAGGAAAACATATACAAAGCAAATGGTAGCTAGAAAACAAGTAGAAGTAGCAATATTAATATCTGATAAAATAGATTTCAACACAAAAACCATTACAAAGGACAAAGAAGGTCGCTATATAATGCTTAAAGTGTCACTAGAACAAGAGGACATAACCCTAAGAAATATCTATGCACCAAATTATAAAGCTGCAAAATATACAAAGCAAACATTAAGATAAGTGAAAAAAGAAATAGCAACACCACTATAGTAGTTGGGGACTTCACTACACCACTCTCAAAAGAAGATAGAACTACCAGAAAGAAACTCAACAAAGATGCTGAAGAATTAAAACAAACAATAAACCAACTCAATCTCATAGATATATACATCCTAGTGCATTCCAGAAATACAGGCTGGGTTTAGAAGAGGTTGTGGCACTAAGGACATTTTTGCCAATATCAGATGGATCTTGGCAGAAAACAGAGTACCAGAAGAATGTCTATCTGTATTTAATTGACAATGCAAAGGCATTTGACTGTGTGGATCACAATAAATTGCGGCTAACCTTGGGGAAAATGAAAATCTCAGAACACTTGATCATGCTTATACAAAACCTATACTTGGACCAAGAAGCAGTCCTCAGAAAGGAGAAAGGAAACACTGCATGGTTCAAAATCATGATAGGAGTGCGTCAGGGATGCATCCTGTCCTCGTACCTTTTCAATTTGTATGCAGAACAGATCATTTGGGAAGCAGTGCTTTATAAGGAGTGTGGCATCAGAATTGGAGGAAGACTCATTAACAACTTATGATACATAGATGGCACAACTTTGCTGAAACTAAAGAAGACCCAAAACACTTGCTGCAAAAGGTCAAGGACTGTAGTCTTCAATATGGATTGAAGCTCAACATCAGAAAGGCAAAGATTCTCACCACTGGGCCATTTGGCAGCACCATAATGAATGGAGAAGAGATTGAGGTTGTTAGCAATTACAACTTGCTTGAATCCACAATCAACTCTCTTAATACCAGTAATCAAGAAATCAAAAGACAAATTGCATTGGGAACATGTACTGTCATGGACCTCTCCAGAGTGCTGAGGAGCAATGCTGTCAGTTTAAATACAAAAGTGCGCCTAATCCAGGTCATGATCTTCTCAATTATTTGTTATGCTTCAGAAAGTTGGACAATGTTTAAGATGACAGAAGAATAGATGCCTTTGAGTTGTGGTGCTGAAGAAGAATCTTGATTATACCATGGACTGCCAAGAAAACAAATGTGTCTGTCTTGGAGAGGGTGAAATCAAGTCTCTCCTTAGAGGCTGGGATTTTGAAGCTCTGCCTCACTTGCTTTGTGCATGTGGCCAGGAAAGATTGGTCCTTGGAGAAGGACATCATGCTCAGAAGAGTGGACAGACAGGGCAGGAGAGGGAGACCCCAGATAAGATGGAATGATACAGTAACTGGGACAATGGGGGTTGGGGTGTCAGAATTAGTGAGACTGGCTCAAGACAGGGAAGGGTTTGGAGCTGCTGTACATAGGGTCACTATACATCACAGGCAACTCAACCAATAACATTCTCTGACAGGTTTGGAAGCAGGAGTGGCATCCACTTCCTAAAGAACTTGCCTCTGGAAATTCTATGAACTTTGATAAATGTTGATAGTTGTAGAGGGGCTTCAGGCCTTTTGTTTATAGTCACTATGAGTCTTGCTCGACTTGAAGACAATCAACGACAACAATTCGCTCCAGGAAAGTTCAGTATTCCTTTTTCTCCAATGTGCATGCAACATTCTCCAGAATAGGACACATTTTAGATCACAAGGCAAACATCAATAAATTTTAAAACATAGAAATAATACAAAGCATCTTCTCAGACTACAATGCTACAAAACTAAAAATTAATAACAAGAGGATAAAGAAAGAAAGACCATACATTTGGAAGTTGAACACCTTGCTTTCACATGAGTGGGTACTTGTTGTTGTTGCTAAGTACTGTCAAGTCACAAGCGACTCATAGCGACCCTATAAAGGAGAGTCCTCGACGCTTGGGTGCCTTTCATCCTCTCTCCAGGTTCATAGGGTTTCTGGAGGCAAGCTATTATGGAAGTGGATGCCACTCCTCCTTCCAAGAGTGAATACTAGAAAAAATAAAAATGAAATAAAAAAGTTTCTTGAAACAACTGATAATGAAAACACAACTTACCAAAACCTCTGGAAAACAGCCAAAGCAAAGGTCAATTAGAGGTCAATTTATAGCAATAAACAAACACATCAAAAGGCAAGAAAAAAAATAACTGATTCTCTAGACCAACACCTCTAACAAATTGAAAAAGAACAGCAAGAAAATCCAACATGCTCTAAAAAACCCTGAAATTATAAAAATGAGGGAAGAAAGAAAAGAAATAGAAAACAGAAAAACAATTGAAATTATTAATAAAAACAGGAGTTGGTTTTTCAAAAAGGTCAATAAAATAGACAAACCACTAACAAAACTAATAAAGGAAAAGAAAAAAAAGACACAAATAATCCTAATAAGATATGAAAGGAACAATGTTAAACAGAACTAACTAAAATTAAAAGGTTAACAATGGAATATTATGAAAAACTATATTCAAACAAATATGAAAATCTAGAGGAAATGGACAAATACTTAGAAACTGACAGCCTACCTAGAAACTGACAATCTACCTAAATAGACTAAAATAGAACACCTGAACAGACCCATTACAAAAGAAGACATTGAACAGGTAATAAAACAACTTCCAACCAAAGAAAAGCCCTGGACTAAATGGCTTTACAAGTCAGTTTTATCAAATATTCAGAGAAGAACTATCACCAATTATATATAAACTATTTGAGAAAATAGAAAAACATGTAATTCTCCCAGACTCATTTTATGAAGCAAACATATCCTTGATACCAAAGTCAAGTAAAGACAACACCAAAATAGAAAACTATAGGCCAATATCTCTTATGAACATAAATGCAAAAATCCTCAATAAAATTCTGGCCAGTAAAATCGAACAGTACATCCAAAAAAGAATTAACCATGACCAAGCGGGATTCATAACAGGTATGCAAGGATGGCTCAACATAAGAAAACACCAGTGTAATTCCTCACATTAACAAAGCAAAAAACAAGAACCATATGATCCTATCAATTGATGCAGAAAAGTCCTTTGACAAAATCTAACACCTTTCCCTGATTAAAACATTCAACAAAAAAGGATTAGAAGGGAATTTCTTCAACATAGTAAAAAGTATATGTGCAAACCCGAGAGGCAACATTGTTCTCAATGGAGAGAGATTAAAGGCATTCCCTCTGAGGACAGGAACTGGCAAGGATGCCCACTATCACCGCTCCTATTCAATATTGTATTAGAAGTCTTAGCAATAGCAATAAGACATGAGAAGGAAATAAGAGGTATCCAAATCAGCAAAGAGGAGGTAAAATTATCTCTATGCACATGATATGATAGTATACTTAGAAAACCCTAAAGACTCAGCAAGAAAACTATTGGACATAGTTGACCAATTTCGCAAAGTGGTGGGATACAAGATCAACATACAAAAATCAATTGGATTTCTCTACAGTGACAAAGAGAATGCAGAATGGATGCTAAGAAAAGCAATACTCTTCACAATTGCTAACAACAAGATTAAATACTTGGGAGTAAATCTAACCAGAAACATAAAGTATCTATTCAAAGAAAATTACAAAACATTACCACAAGAAACAAAAAGAGACCTGGAGAAATGGAAGAATATACTTAGCTTATGGATAAGAAGACTCAATATTATGAAAATGACAATTATACCAAAGGCAATCTGTAAGTTCAATACAATCTCAATACAAATATCAATTCCATTCTTCATTGAGATGGAAAAGACAATTGCCAATTTCATCTGGAATGGCAAGAGACCCCGAATAAACAAAGCACTTCTGAAAAAGAGAAACGAGATAGGAGATATATCACTCCTGTATCTCAAATCCTACTGCACAGCAGTGGTGGTCAAGATAGCATGGTACTGGTACAGTGACAAACACATAGATCAATAGAATAGAATTGAAACCCAGAAATCAGCTCATCTACCTATGGTCGACTGATTTTGGCAAGGAAATTAAATCAATTAAGTGATAAATGAAAGCCTCTTTAACAAATGTTGTTGTTGTTGTTATGCACCGTCGAGTTGCTTGTGACATATAGTGACCCTGTGCATAATAGCCCTGAAATCTGCTCTATCCTGTGCAATCTTATTGTCTCTGACACACCTACATTCACTGAGTCAATCTATCTAATCCAGGGTCTTCCTCTCTTGTGCTGTCCCTCTACCCTTCCAAATATTGTGTCCCTCTTAAATGACTGGTTCCTCCTTGCAACATGTCCAAAGCATGTCAGACTTATTCAGAATTATTGCCTCCAAGGAGTAGCCTGGTTTCACCCTGTTTAGGGCAAACCTGTTTGTTCTCCTAGCCGTACATGGTATATTCAACACTAGTCCCTAGCACCACAGCTCAAAGGCATCAATTCTTCTTCTATCATTCTTAGTCGTTGTCCAATTTTCTGATGCATAGCAAGTAATTACTTAGATTATGGCCTGGATCAGGCTCACCTTAGTCTCCAGACTGACATCATTGATCTTCAGTACTCTGGAGAGGTCCCTGACAAATGGTGTTGGCACAATTGGAAACCTATCTGCAGAAAACTCAAGTAAGACTCACACCTCACACCATGCACAAAAACCAACCCAAAGTGGATCAAGGACGTAGGTGTGAAAACCAAGGACAATAAACTTCATCAGAGAAAAGCTTGAAGAACTCTGGAAGCCCTAATCCACAACATGAACAGTCTTCCAAGCATCCTGAAAAGCCTACAACCAAGAGAGAATAAAATATATGGATGAATGGAATCTTATAAAAATCTAATCCCTGTGCCCATCAAAAACTTCTCCAATAGGGTGAAAAGGAAAGCCCCAGACCAGGGAAAAAATATTTGGTAATGACATGTCTGATAAGAGACTTATATCTAGAATTTACAAAATACTCGAACACCACAACAAGCTAAACAACCCAATTGCAAAATGGGCACAGGATTTGAATACTTCACCAAAGAAGACATTCAGATGGCAAACACACACATAAAGAAATGTTCAAAATCTGTAACTCTCAGAGAGATGCAAGTAACAACAGCTATGAGATATCATCTCATCCCAATAACAACAGCAAAGTTCAACTGAGCAGCAAACAACAAATGTTGGCACGATTGTGGAAGAATATATAATTAGACATTATTTGTATGACAACAGTTTAGAATAAAAGGTGCTTAGCAAAGTGGACTGGGAGTAGGGGGAGCGGAAGGAAATTATGCAACAATGAATAACTTTTTCAAAAGAAGAGCGAACTGGGGTGGGGTAGGGAGGAAAATATGCAACAATGAATGAATAGAAATTTAAGTTTTCTGTAAACTTTCATTAAAATCACAATAAAAAAATAAAACAAACACGTATCTCCAGTAGTTCCAATCCACCAGTAGCTAGACCCTCAGGATAAAGACAAGGTCCTTCCACCAAGATTCATAAACCCAGAAACCTCGTGGAAGGTCACTGAGTTGGAACTGGCTTAGTGACTGTGTGCTGTGTGTTTCCGTTTCAAGACAAAACTGTCCTGAGGGATTACTGAAAGCTCAAGGGGAGTCATCTTTCTCCTCATAGAGCCCAGCCTTCCGGATAATCTGTTCTGCATATACTTGAGGGCTCAGCCTCTGTTGCCATATGACACAATCCTGCTTCCAGAAACTGAGGAGAACCTGAAGCACTTGATGCAGAAGGTCAAGAACTGCAGCCTTCAATTTAGATTGAAGTTCAACATCAAGAAAACAAAGATTCTCACCACTGGGCCGATTGGCAGCATCATGGTAGACAATGAAGAGACTGAGCTAGTTAATAGCTTCAGTTTGCTTGACTCCACAACCAACACTCTTGGTACCAGCAGCCAGAACGTCAGAAGAACTGCATTGGGAAAGTCTGCTGTCAGAGACTTCTCCAAAGTACTGAAGAGAAGCGATGTCAGTCTGCAGACGAAGGTGTGCCTGGTCTAGGCCATAGTCTTTGTAATTAGTTGCTATGCATCAGAGAGCTAGACAATACCTAGGCTTGATAAAAGGAGAATTGAAGCCTTTGAGCTGTGGTGCTGGAGAAGAGTACTGAATATACCACGGACTGCTAGGAGAACAAACAGGTTCATTCTAGAGAGAGTGAGACCAGGCTGCTCCTTGGAGGCAAGGATTCTGAAGCTCTGTCTGACATACTTTGAACATGTTGCAAGGCAGGATCACTCCTTGGAGAGAGATGTCATTCTTGGGAGGGTAGAGGGACAGTGCAGGAGAGGAAGATCCTCAATGAGATGGATTGATTTGGTGACTGGAGTAATTAGGTAGGTGTGCTGGAATCAATAAGATTGGTACAGGATAGAGCAAGGCTTAATGCTGTTGTACATAGGGTCGCTATGAGTCACAGGCGACTTGACGGCACACAACAACAACAACAGAGGGCAGGCAAAGAAAGGAAGATCTTCAAGCAGACACATGGACACAGTGACTGCAGCAATGGGCTCCGGTATGTTGGAGATGGTGAGGATGGCACAGGGTAGACTGTTGTTCCTGGGGTTGACTTGACGGCACCTAACAACAACTAGAGTCTTTACATAAGCATATTGCTGCGTGTTTTTTCTCTGAGTAGCTAGTGGATTTGAACCTCTGACCCCTGAGTTAGTAGCAGACCACTTTAACTACAGAGAGAGTTATAAGGACTCCTATTTCTAGAAAAAGAGTATGTTGTTGTTGGTGTTGATTGCCTTTAAGTTGAGTACGACTCATAGCGACCTTAGGAACAAAAGGCCTGAAGCCCCTCTACAACTATCGACATTTATCAAAGTGCATAGAGTTTCTGGAGGCATGTGGTTTAGGAAGTGTATAGGAAGAGTACAAAGGACAATAATTGTCCCTCCTCACTTGCTTGGACTGGTGGCCTGAGAAGACAGAAGCCAGGCTGGTGCCGTGCTGTCCACTCCTGACTGTGGGGCTGTATGTCCACCATGGCACCTTATGTATTTTGTGCCCACATTGCTGAAGTTCAGTTTGACAGCCTGGCAGTTATCAGTAACCCTTCAAAGCTTGGCTACTGCCCCCGAGTCCATCTGTGTGCCTGCTGCTCAGCCTCTTGTTGGTGCCTTGGTGCCTCGTCTCAGACCAGAAGTAGAGGATCCAGACTAGACACTTCCTGACCCGAAGTGATGCTGGGATCTCTCCCGGCAGCTGGAGCATCTAAGAAGTCATCATGTGTCGAGGACAGTGGTCCACAGGACAAGCCCAGGGCTCCAAGCAGCTGGGAAAGTCGTGGCAAAGGCAGCAAGGCAGTGAACATGCTCCGTAACAAACACATCTCCAGGAGGTGGGTTGTGGTCTGCATACAAGTCCTGCTGACATGGCATGTGATGTGTCAAGATGTTAATCCAAAGGCTAGAGGTTCAAATCCACTAGTTGTTTCCTGAGGGGAAGACACACAGTCTCCTCTTGCAGAGTCGTGCAGGCTTGGTAGCCTGAGGGAAGGCGTCTGTGAGCGGGCACTGAGTCTCTGACTGGGAGCTTGGTTTCATGGAGGACCTCTGCCCCATGAAAGGATGGTGGCCAATCACAGCATGCGGATGTGCGTCAGGTGTTGTCTCTGACTCAGCTGCTGACGTCTGCACACAAGGTATCGGGTAACTTAGCAACGTATATGTTGCCCTTCTTCCATCACCAGCGACTGAATTGTTCTGAACCTGTTCAAAGCTATGGGTCAGCTTCACATATGAACTTGAAAAATGCTTTTCTGCACGCCTTCGCGGATCGGTCAGAGGGCCCTGTGTGCTCTGGTGGACCTGTGTGGTTCCCTCTTGACCAAGCCCAACAGTGTTGCCTGGAGTTGTACTAGTAGCCAACAGCCTCTGGTCAGTTCTGACCACCCTAACACCACAGCCCTGACTAGTCTTACCCTGGACCTGGGGAGCGTTTCAGAGCTTGCCTGGGGCTCCTGCCTCCCCCTGGCTTTAGTTACTCATTCTCAGAGCTTTTGTCCTTGTGCTTGATGGAGTTCCTTTCCACACCAAAGCGGGCGAATCTCTGAAATTCATCAAGGACCTTCAGCAAAAGCCATCACACCTGCCTACAAGATCAACCAGTCAGACAAAACATATGTGCCAATGCCTTTTAGCAGGAGAAGCGTGCTGCGTGGACCTCGAGCACCGAGGGAAGGGGGCTGTCGGGGGAGTGGGCACTGTTTGTAGGCCGTCACTTCTCAGGAAGAATGATGTGTGTCAGGATGGTGCAGGTGTGCCTGGCACTGGTGGCTGAGTCTGGCTGCCCTGCTCACTGGAGACCACCCCTGTGGGGCAGGATCAAGTGCCTGGGCCCTCGATGGCAACATTGTGCCTAAGAAAAATGGATGAGAAGCAGGGGCTTCTGGCACATTCTCCTTGGCTCTCAGTATTTCTTTTGGCCAAAGGTGATGTCAGCTGATTGGAAGGTGCCCAGAAGAGCCAAGCTGACTCTCATCTTGTACCGGCCTCTTTCCCACCCTGGACACATGGCACATTTCTCCACTCACCTCTGTGCTGTCATCCACCGCCAGGCGACCTCAGCCAGTGAGATGCTCACCTTCAACTTCACCTTTAGTCTCTCTGGATGCACCTCTTTTTCTAATAAAAAGAGCTTGGCTTAATACAAGACGGATTATTTTTCTAACTTTTAAATAGATTCCAATATTCTTCTATTTCTTTCCAGGCCTCTTTTTCCTCCGTGCTTCATGAAATTTCCAAATTATTTAGCCAGACTTTGGATCTCTGTATGGGAGAGTATGACACACAGTAGTACACGAAGCCAGCGTGCTCCTCAGACGCCTCAGAACCTCACAGGCTTTTGGTATAAACAGGGACCAGTCCTGGAGGACGTCATGTTTAATAAAGTGAGGCTCACCGGAGAAGAGGAAGACCCGCGAGGAGATGGATTGACCCTTACGACGTTAACCATGGCAACAGCCCTGAGTGCGGCTCGGGTTAGGGCGAGCTTCCTTGTGTTGCACACGGTGTGAGTTGGAACTGACTTGATGGCATTTAAAGACAGTATTTTAATGTAGCGAACTACTCTCCAGTTCAGTGACTTAAGACAACCACCATTTATCTTCATGGCGTTCCTGTGGTATGTTCAGCAGGCCACGCACAGCTCAGCTCAGTGCCTCTGGCTCAAGGTCTCCCTGTGGTTTTCAGTCAGGCGAGTAGCCAGGGATGTCTCTGCAGAAGGCACACCAAGGGAGGACCCACTTGAGTTCATCCAGTGGTTGTTGATGGGTTCCAGCTCCCTGTCAGCTTTCAGCCTGGGAGTCACCCTCAGGCTTCTCCACCAGCAGCTCCCAATGTGGCTGGTTTCATGGAAATAGGAGAATGGTAGAGTTGGCACCAAGGAGGTAATGTTCAAGAGCATTTTGAGAGAAAGTGAGAAGGTCCTGGGCAGAGCAGGAGGGAAATTCAGGACAAAAATTCAAATTCATGAAAAAGACTAGACTTACTGAATCACAGATCTTTCTTGGAAAAGGTGCAGCCAGAGTGCTCTTTGGAGGCAGAGATGGTGAAGCTTCGTCTCACATACTTTGGGCATGTTGCTGCGAGAGACTATTCTTTGGAGAAGGACTTCATGCTAGGGAAGGAGGAGGGACAGCGAAGAAGAGGAAGACCCTCAACCAGGTGGGTTGCCACAGTGCCTGCAGCAATGGGCTTGATTATAAGGACGACATAGGACAGGACAGGGTTCAGATCTGTTGTCCACAAGGTAGTTACAAGCTGTGCTTGACTTGACATTACCTCACAACAAGTGGTCTGATAGAGACTGTAAGACAATTTCTCTTCCAGAAGTGGATTATTTTGGGACCATCCAAGACCATGGGCTCGATCAGGTGCACCTTAGTCTCCAGACTGATGTCTGTGCTCTTCAGTACCCTGGAGAGGTCCCTGACAGCAGACTTTCACAATGTAATTCATCTTTTGACTTCCTTCTTGGCTACTGCTACCAAGAGTGTTGATCATGGAGCCAAGTAAACTGAAGCTGTCAACAGTCTCAGTCTTCACCCTTTATCATGATGTGCTGATCAGCTCAATGGTGAGAACCTTTGTTTTCTTGATGTTGAGCTTTAATCCATATTGAAGGCTGCAGTCCTTGACCCTCTGCAGCAAGTGCTTCAGGTCCTCCTCAGTTTCAGCAAGCAGGGTTGTGTCATCTGCATAACACAGGTTGTTGATGAGTCTACCTCCAATCCTGATGCCACACTCCTCCTCATAGAGCCCAGCCTCCCAGATAATCTGTTTTGCATATAGATTGTAAAGGTATGGAGATAGGACACATCCCTGGCATACACCCTTCCCAATTTTGAACGATGCAGCGTTTCCTTGCTTTATTCTGATGACTGCTTCCTGGTCTAAGTATTGTTTTTGCACAAGTACAATCAAGTGTTCTGGGATTCCCATTCCTCTCAGAGTCAGCCACAGTTTGTTGTGATCCACACAGTCAAATGCCTTTGCATAGTCAGTGAAACACACAGGAACCAAAAGCCAACAAAAACAGCAGAATGGATGTCCTGTCAGAGGCATGATCTAAGCCATGTCTCCCTCATTAATCCCATGTGTTCTGTCACAGAAGACACCAGTGCTCAGCTGGGCAAGGGACTTGTGTGTCCCCATGAATGTGAAGGGCCTGAGTGAGTGCAGCACCTGAAACAGGCAGACAGGACCACGGTTTGCTTACAGGGTAATTCTGCACTGCTGCTTCCGGCACTGGCCCAGGAGGACACGTGAGTGGCATGACACAGCCGCACACACACGGCTCAGTGGAGTGTCACAGAGCGGCCAGGCTCCAAGTTTGACGTTGCGGGGAGGCCTCCTCATCACAATAGCCTGGTCTTGGGCCCTTCCAGAAGATGCTGGCCTGTCTCCTCTACATGGCGGCCTCCCCCGGCCTGGCCCAGCAGCAGAATCATGTGTGTCTGATCCAGTGTCCAAGACAAACACTCTGCCAACGTGCGACGAGCTGAACGAGGCCACCTGCTACGGGAGGCTGGTCCCACGAAGCAGCTAGAAGTCGGAAAGCTCAGAAGAAGCTGGTTTCCCTAGAGTAGCTGTGCTGTGGTGTCATTCTGTAGGCAGGCCACAGTAGAGGGCTTGTCCTAGGTTGTGGAGATAAATCGTGTTATTGCTGGTGCTGTTAACTACTCGTGAGTCAATCCCAACTCTTGGTGATCCCAGGACAAGGGGCCACAGTGCTGCCCCGCCCGGTTCTCTCCCTGTTATGGCTGCCCCCGGGACCGTTGGCATCCACAGGGCTTCATTGGATGGCTGTAGGACCTTCCTCTCCATCTGCTCGCACCTGCACAGCATCGTGCCACCCACAAGCCCCAGCCCACAGACAGATGATGGCATGAGGGGCCAGGGCCAGGAAACGAACCCAGGCCCCCTGAATGGTAGGCCAGCTTTCTGCTACGGAGCCACCACTGCTCCGGGATCACAGTGCCCGTGACCGGGGAATCGACAGATGAAAGTCACGGCAAGAAGAGTTTATAGGAGTTATAAACAACAAGGGTAAGTACTGCTTCGTTCCCAAGGCTGCGGCAAATGGACGCCGGCGAGCTGGGCAGGTGCAGGAAGGCCGGCAGGCCGCACTGTGAACACGCGGTGGCCAGGCTGGGGTTACTCTGCACGTCTATTAACTGAACTACACATACAGGCAGAGCAGAGAATACGCTCACAGAGTGTACAGGGGCGACAGGGCCATAACAGCACCTTGAGGGACGGTGTCACTGGGCTTGGGAGATGAGCGCCCCACCTCAGGGAACATGCAGGTCAACGGGCACAACAGAACCACAGAGACAACGCTGCTTCGGGGAGCAAAAACCAAGGCCTTAGACGCTTACATGTGGCCATTTAAAAAGAAAATAATCGGTCTCTTTCTGTCTGGAGCAAAGAAGAGTGAAGAAAATTCAAGACTAGTATTGGGCTAATAGTCTGAGTCCTTTGAGCCTTTGTCTCAAAGACATGAATCCAGAGGCCTGTTCTCACACTCACAGGTGTGCACCAGGAGGGGCCAGTCCTCGGAGGAAGTCTTCACGCTCAGAGAGCAGATGGTCAGCGAGGGAGAGGAAGACCCTCAGCGAGACAGGTGGGCAGTGACCGCAGTGCTCTCAGCTGGGCAGGGTTTCTGTCTGTCACTCACGGGGTTGCTATGAGTCAGACCGACCTGGTCACACCTGATAACATGGACATGGCTCCAGAGGAGGACCAGACGTGGTGAGCACAGTGTCCAGTGCCCTGCGGCCAGAGGGACAGCTGATGCCGCCGTGACTGAGCTCACAGAGGAGGCCTTAGATGCAACTGGGGGGGGGGCAACAAGCCACTAAGTAAAAAGTGTAACTTGGACCAGGCTTATTGGTCTGATGGAGGCCCTTGAGACCGTGGCCCTTAGACACCTTTAAAGCAGCACTGACCCTTGGGGTCACCTTCCAGCTAAATGAAAGTGAGGTTTTAAACCAAACCTCTGGGGTAACATCAGGGTCCACCTACCAGGGCCACTCCGGAGGGCTTCTGAGGCAGTAAATCCTTAGGGGAAGTTGTTGTTGTTGTTGTTGTTGTGTGCTATTGAGCCAGAATCACCTTATGGAGTTGACCATCCAGGGGGTTTTCACGGGCAGTAAGTTACATGGGTGGAGATGGCCCGCCCTTCTCTCATGGGGCAGCTGGTGGATTTGAACCATGTGCCTTCGAGATTACAGCACAACTTTTTACCACCAGGCCTCCAGAGAGCCGGCTCACATTCCTCCCTCAGATTGGCTGCAAGATTCAGACCAGCAGCCCAAAGTGTCATTCCCTGCGCCACCAGGGCTCCGTAGCCGAGCCGTTCACAGGCCTGCAATGGGAGCACTCACACCAGCGATGAGCGCTGGAGCCATCAACCCGTGAAACCAAAAGGGCTACTTCCTAAAACACAAAGCTCAGAACACAGAAGAGTGGACGGAAGGACAGAGGGAAAGGGGCGGGGCGGAAGTGGCAGGAGCACCGTGAGGGTAAGGAGATTGCCATGAATGTCACAAAACAAGTTGTGTGTGAACTGCGGACTGGGAACTGTCTTGTCCTGTACCTTTTACTCAAACTGCCATAAAACAATAAAGAGGAACCTATGGGAACCCCCAAATGCAGGTGAGCACCCAAATGCAGGGGTTCATTCCCACTCAAACCCAAAGCCCCGTGCTGTGGCCAGCCCTCGCCATCACCTGCCCCACAGACAGCCACCTAGTCACACCAGGACAAGGTCTCCCTGGATGTGGAAACCTCGCAGCCATCGGTGAGGCCCGGCCTGTGGCTGAGCCCCGGTCTGTGGCTGGGAGGACACAGGTCCATGGGTGGCCTGGGAGCCCTGTAAGAAACAGAAGGACGAACAGCAACTACAGATTTCATTTATTTATTTATTCAGATGATACAATAAATTACACCCATTTCCAATCCTTTAAACATGGCCAAAACCACTAATAGGAGAAAAGCCCGGAAAATGGCATCAGTAATTACCAACCGTTCACTGTCTGGTGCTCTTGGCCAAGCTTTTATCTCTACATTTACAAAATTAACTTTTTAGTGTGATTTGAGGAAGAGTTTGCAGAGTTAATTGTCTCTCCACTCAATGATTCGTGCGTGCGGTGCTTCCTGGTACCGACCACGCTCCCTGGTACTAGTCACGCTCCCCGGTACTGACCACGCTCCCCGGTACCGACCACGCTCCCTGGTACCGACCACGCTCCCCGGTACCGACCACGCTCCCCGGTACCGACCACGCTCCCTTTGGTACCAGTCATGCTCCCCACAGAGCAGCAGCACTCTCCCCAGACCGCCCCCAAGGTTTCCTGTTTCTCTCCCTCCTTTGCTGACCCTTCTGAGCTGTCTCCAAGGAAATGCTGCCCTTTGGATCAAACTCCAGGGACTGCTTTCAATAGCCACGTCCTGTGATGTTGGTAAGGAAACTAGCCCAACTCCCCCACCTTGGCTGACAGAGAAGACCTGGCCCCAGAAGGTGGCTGTTTAAGGTGCCGTCGAGTTGAGTACTAGTCATAGCAACCCACGAGCAGCAGATCCGAACGCTGCCTGTCCTGTGCCGTCCTCACCTTCTCTGACACCGTGGAGCCCATCGCCGCGGTCATTGGGTCAATGTGTCCGGTGGAGGGTCTTCCCCACTTTTGCTGACCCTTTGGCTCTGCAGCTTGTGGTTGATGACGTCAAGAGAAACCTTTGGGTTGTTGTCACCTCTCCAAGAGTTGTCTTCCATCCATGAGGTTCCACGTGTCAGGGTGCCTCACGTTTTATTGGATGGTGGGACCTTTAAATACTCTGAGCTGCTGACACACGGACTTAGTTCACGTTGTTGAGAAGAACCACGGCTTCCAGGAGGGGATTTGCTGATTCTTGCTCGTGAGAACGAGGGCGCTGCAGTTTAAGCATCACTGTTATTGGTGTTAGGGGCCTGCAAAGAGACCCTGGGGTGTGGAAACTTTCAGTAGGACAGAACGTGCTGGGACAGGTAGAAGGTCAGCGAAAGAGGGGGAGACCCTCAACCAGAAGGGTGGGCACAGTGACTCCCACAATGGGCTGTAGGGCCGAGATGATGAGGATGGCACAGGACAGGCAAGGTCCAGATGGCTTCTTGGGGTCTCTGTGAGGACAGTCAACTTGACAGCACCTGACAACAACATCTCCCTATGTATGCATATTATTTATATATGTGATTTTGCTGGACGACAGTTTTTTAAAAGCTATTCTTGTTAGGTGCTGCTGAGTCAGCTCTGAGGGTCTGACTCAACAGCCGTTCTGTTTACAGCAGTGTGAAGTCTGTCTGGTCCACTCGCAGCCACTGCGGTGCCTCTGCTGAGGGCTTCTCTCTCTTCCATGAATCCTCTGCTTTTCTAAGTCCTTCTTCGGGGACAGGTTGACACTCTCACGTGGTCAGTGTGTGTGTCCATGCAGCATGGCCTGCTTGAGGACAGCAGACTGTGACCTCCGCCCACTCTGTAAGGGGACAAATGCCCATCAGTAATGTCAACAGTACAAACAGGCTCTTATGGGATCAGACAGGCCTCTACACTCTCACTTCTACCACCACCAACTCGAGAATTCTGAGGGGAGCAGGCCTGAGGCCACACTCTGAGACTCCAGCAAGAAGCAGTGATTGTCACCTGAATGAGGAAGAGATGTGGGAAGGGCAGCCTGGCACCAGGGCCACTGGCCACTCTCTGGGCCTGTGAGCCCGGCCCCAGCTCCCCTGCCTCCTCTGGGCACTGTGTGCACACTTCCTGGGAGAGCAGGTCTGCAGGCCACAGGATACAGCATGTGCCCTTTGGTCAGCTCCACGGATGGATGCCCAGGAACCTTATCATCAGGAGCCCCCCCATGTCCACAGGGTTGTTATTTGAGGACAACTCCCAGCCGGAACAGAGGACCTCAGTGCTCCTGAGAACCGTGAAGTCAGTCTGAGCAGCTTTCTGTGGCATCCACCCCAAGGAGGTACTGTTTCTAATTTTAGAACTCAAGTTGCCATGGCAATGTGATGTTTTCTGGTTAAATATAGCAGCTGGTTCTGCATCTCAGTGCCGTGTGGACAGGCACATGTGAGCATCAGGAGATAATCAGGTGACCCCTTGCATGGAAAGGAGAGTGAGGCTGGCTTTCGAGCAAGACAGAGGGAACGGCATGATGGATGCACAGAGCTCAAGCTCCTGAACTCAGAGCCTCCTGGGCACATCGGGTAATGCGGGGTCTGCCAGGCCCCATGAGCAAAGGAGCCCTGGGTCAGCTCAGTAAGAAGAATGGAGGGCCCAGACACATCCTGGCTCCCATCTGGGCACCTCGGGTCAGCACCTGTGCCTCTGTCTGCAGGTCGGGAGGGCACAGCCTGATGTGTGTGCTGATGGGCGAGCACAGGACATCCTCTTCCCCTGGCCTTATGTGGAACGTATAGCAGCACTCAGCCTCCCAGGCCCTCACTGTGCCCTCATCTCAGCCTCCAGAGGAGTCATCATTGGGTGACAAGGTTCAATGTGGGCAGATGAGCCAGTCTGAGCCGCCAGCCTGAGCCCCTCAGACTCTGAGTGCTGCTTTCAGGGAACTCTTTCTGTCTACTCCAGAGGAAAGTCTGGACTTTCAGTATCCTTGGACCAGGCTTTGCTGGGAGAACCATGGTGTCTCAGGACCAGAATTCCTGGGTTTAGGAGTCCTCAGTGCAGGGCCACCCAGTCCAGTGGACACACTCCACTCCTGGCTTGGCTTCCTTGCTGTAATAGTAGCTCTTCATGGTGCTCAATCCTCTCAGAGTTCTCCCTGCAACTGTCTTTGTCTTCAGTGCTGCTGTAACTAAAAAACCTGAAGATGAGAGATAAGCCTTCTCTCCACTCTGCAGGTCCTCCTCTGCAGGTCCTCCTCCTCTGGAGGTCCTCATCCTCTGCAGGTCTCGTCCTTTGCAGGTCCACATCAAGACCTTCCCATGCCTGACCTGCTGCTGTCCCTGTTCTCCTCCTGGTGTCACTTGCATGTGCATGCGTGTGTTACACATAGTCACACACTGACACACATGCACGTTTACACCCTCACATATAAGCCTACATGCACACACAGACCTACATCACAAACACATGGAAACTAAAAGTGTCTGAAAAAGTGGGTAGAAAAAATGGAAATTGTCAACGATTTAATCTTATTGGATGCACAATCAATGCCCTTGGTATCAGCAGTCAGGAGGTTAGGAGACATAATGGGCAAGTCTGATGCTAGGAATCTCTCCAAACTACTGAGGAGCAATGATATCAATTTGAGGACTAAGGTGCATGCAATTCCATCCATGTTCTTTTCAATGACTTGTTATGCATCCGAAAGCTGAACAGTCACTGAGGATGACAGAAGACGAATCAGTATCGTTGAACCGTGCTGCTAGAGGAGAGTACTGAATATCCCACGGACTGTAAACACCCCAGGGATGTCTTGGAGAAGGTGCAGCCAGAGGGCTCCTAGGAGGCAAATGTAATAGAGCTTCATCTCGTGTATTCGGGCATGTTGTTAGGGAGGGCTAGGTCTTGGAAAAGGATACAATTCTGGAGAAAGCGGAAGGTCAGTGAAACATAAGAAGACCTTCAACAAGATGGACTGACAGTGGCTGCAGCAATGGGCTCAAGTGTGTCAGAGAAGATGAGGGTGGCACCGGATAGGACAGGTCTCAGACCTGCTGTTAACAGGGTCAATATGAGTTGTACTCAACTTGGCTGCTCCTAACAAAAACATTTTCATAAGATGTAAATAATTAAGCTTATACATGGTCTTGTCGCGGGCATGGGAAACACTGGTGTGAAGGACTAGCCCACAGTGTGGCGGTGTGAAGGCCTGGCCCATGGTGTGGCGGTGTGAAGGCCTGACCCATGGTGTGGCAGTGTGAAGGTCTGGTCCATGGTGTGGTAGTTTGAAGGCCTGGCCCACAGCGTGACAATGTG
>NW_006399877.1:1211767-1259102 GCF_000299155.1 Elephantulus edwardii
GTGGCGGTGTGAAGGCCTGGCCCACCGCGTGGCGGTGTGAAGGCCTGGCCCACGGCGTGGCGGTGTGAAGCCCTGACCCACGGTGTGGCAGTGTGAAGGCCTGGCCCATGGTGTGGCAGTGTGAAGGTCTGGTCCACGGTGTGGTAGTGTGAAGGCCTGGCCCACGGCGTGGTACCTCTGTTAGTCACTCACCGAGCAGAGTTCTGGGAATTTCCACAGGACCAAGCACCACTGAGGGAAAGACTGTTGCTGTGGTCAGGTGCTCGTGGGTCAATTCTGACTTGAGTGGCCCATGTCACAAGGATGGAGCTGCCAAGGTGTGTCCAAGGCTGTGATTTGAATGCAGGCAGACCACTGTGGCTTTTCTCTGCAAAGACAAGTGGATTTGAACCTCTGGTCTCTCGATTAGTAGCTGAGCACTTACTTGTCCAAGCCACCAGAGCTTTTCCGGGGCCCCTGAGTAACAGAATAGACGCTTCCACAGACAGTGAAGGTGAGAAGAGGCAGCTATGGCAGTGGGCAGTCCCAGGGGTAGCCTGACTAACAGGGATGTGAGGGGGCCTGAGGACCTGGGTGGAGCTGCCAGTGATGGGAGGCATGTCCGCAGCACCCAGAGTGCACCCAGCAGCTGTGTACACATTTGATCATGTGGAGGGTTGAGGTCACCCTGATGGTCTGTAGCCTCGGTTGATGCAGGTGCACTGGGGGTGCTGAGAGTGGAGGCCAGTACTGCAAGGTTTGGGGGATGGACCTGGGTTCTCTCCCACCACACTCCTTGAGGACCATTACAGCGTCCAAAGTGGGTTCCTGATTGCTTCCTCCAAGCAGCCAGGATCGATGCTGCGGGCAGATGATGGAGAGGCAGGAAGTGCTGCAGCGACAGCTCCCTGGGGCAGAGCAGGGCTGTGCTTGGCTGTGGGGTGTGTTCCTGCCCATGGTCCATCAGATCTCCCAGGACTCTGCTCAGGACAGTTCCGCACCCAGGAAACGGGCACTCTGGCCACCCGGCAGCGAGCTCCTGACCGTGCGGGCATGTCCGGCTCCGCCATCTCTGCAGAGGCCGATGAGGACTTTCATCCACACCTGTTCTCCACCAGGACTCTGGCCTACAGCCGACATCGTTGTCCAGCAAGTAGCTGTGGGACCAACAGTGGTGACATTTGCCACGTGAATGACTTTAATCAGCATCGTAGGCCCCAGGCTGTGTGGGTAAGCGCGCCTCCCTGGACCTGCACTCTGAATGTGCAGAGAGAGTCTCCTAGCAACATGGAGTGACCATCTGCCCACCCAGGAGGACACATCAGCCTTTCCTGGCAAGGACAGCTCCCCCCGCCTTTACCCTCTTCACACCTGTTGTGGAGACCCTCACCGTGACTGAGAAAACTCAGCCATGGTCAGAGGAGGGACTTGAGGTTTGAACTTCCCAAGTGTTGTGAAGTGCAGGCCGATGTTAATGCCATCCAGCAGCCTGGAACTGTGACCCTCTGAAAGATAGTCCCGCCTTGCCCCATGCTCAGCCTTCCAGTCATGCTCAAGCCCCGTGTTCCAGTCACTGCGTCTCAGTGAGGGCCTCCCTCTTTCCCTGACCCTCCACCTTTACCTGCATGATGTCTTGTTCCAAGGACTTGCCCCTCATAATAGCTAATCACAAGGTCAAATACTTAGGAGTACACCTAACCAGAAGCACAGAGGATCTGTTCAAAGAAAATGACAAAACATTATTATAAGAAACAAAAAGAGACCTGGAGAGGTGGAAGAATATCCGTTGCTCGTGGATAGGAAGACTCAATATTATGAAAATAAAAATTCTACCAAAGGCAGTTTACATGTTCAATGCAACCCCAAACCAAATACCAATTCCATTCTTCAATGAGGTTCACACCCTTGCTTGTGACGGGCACTCGGCCGCACTTCCTCTTTGGGTGGTCCATGGGATGGATGTTCAATGCTCTTCTCCAGCACTACGGTGCATAGGCGTCAGTTCTGGCTTGGCCTTCCTATTCACATCCAGCTTTTAGATAACTCGGAAGCCATTGACCTTGGATCAGGGACAGCAGCGCTGCTGCTCATGAGCTCTCTGGAGAGGATTTGACAGCATGTCTTACCAACGCAACATGTCTTTTGTTTTCTCTGCTACGCCCATGGGTGTTGACGTGGCTACACGGCAAATGCTCCAGCATTGCGAACTTCAGTCTTTTTTCCATCTATCAGTCTAGCGGGGAGTATTTTTGTTTTCTTGATGTTGAGATATAATCTGTCTTGAAGGCTGTAGTCTCTGACCTTCTGCAGTAAGCCCTTCACGGCTTCTTTGATTTCTCAGGTAAGGTGGGGATCACCAGCATAATGTAGATTGCTGATGAGTCTTCCTCCAAATCTTTTTTTTTTTTTTGCATGGTACATATCTTCTTTTTCCCCCCCTTTCTTTTGTGTTTTGTTTTTTTATTAAATTTTATTAATTTTAAAGAACATTTACAGAGATTTTGGGTTTCCATTCATTAATTGTTGCACTATTTTCTCTACCCTCCTCCCAGTGCGTTCCTTTTTTCCCCCTCCCCCTTGAAAGTCTGTTTAAATTGTCCCATTGCCACAGTGCTTGTCAAAGTCAGTTCTGATTAATCTCCTTTGCCAGTGTGTCCATTGCCATTCCCTATCACTCCTCCCTGAGAGAGACTTCACCCTGACTCATAAGGAAAAGGGGATGGCGTATTCTCTTAGCTACTTCTTGCTGAAAATGGATGCTGTAGGCTTCAGGGTGAAGATGTTCTCTCACTACACTAAAGGGCCCCTTTGGCAATAGGAAACACATAGACTACTGTGGAGACGGATTTTGGAATTTAGATGCACTGTTATCAATTGTGCTTAGCCATACATGTTCATATCCTTGAAGATGTATCATGGAACTGTTGCAGCCTAGAAGACACAAATTTAACTAACAAGTTAAAAGTACATGAGTCAAAAATTAAAAGCAATAATATTCCAAGTAGAGGTTCTAACAGTGGCACAAATCAAGTTACGGAGGGAAGGTAGTTGTTAAAATAAAAAGCCTATTGACTAGCACTTTGTCTATTATAGTATAAAAGTTAGGAACCACAAAATGTAGAGGCTCAACTATCTCATTTATTGTTCTTAAGTCCTGGACGAAATTCCATCTACCACTGGGTTGTTTTACAACTTGGAAGTCTGCATGCAAGGCAGAGGTGAAGTAAGGAACTACTTTTGAGGTTTTCTGTCAATTCCAACAACTAAGAAATACTGAGAAGAGTTTGGACCCCAGAAGGCTTTTAGGACCAATTAGTAGGCTCTTGTGTCCAGGAGAAAATGAATATACTTAACCAGTAATGTTAATGCTCACCCACGGCTCTTCTGGGAGGATCTAAATCGTTGAAGTGTCCTCCTTTGTTTCCAGATGGGAGCTGGGGCCTGTCAGTTCTGTCAGCCACGAGGACCTGATGTGGGCCACCCTTGGCCAAGTGTCCTTCAGATCCACACTTAAAGCAAGTGAGTGGGAGCTTCCTCTCTACTCCCTTGCCTATCTGTGGCCCTCGTCTGTGACATTGTCTATTGAAGTGGCCCAGCTTTCCACAGTGGAAGCAATTTTGACCTCCTTTATTACTTTTGGGTGGCACTGTTTATGAGTAAGACTTCCTTTTCCTGACACAGGCCCTTTGGCCATTTTTCCGGTCTTTTCTCTTTCCTCTAGATCCCAGATGTTAAAAGAGGGAAAAATTTAAACAAATATATAACAAATAATTTTGCACAATATAATCTTTTAAGCTTAAGGCTAGAAATATTAACAATATGATTATTTCCAATCCAGAGATACATGTTCCAATGCAGTTCCTATTTTCCATAAATGGTCAAATCTTAATGTCACACTCTTTTTCATTTAATCCAGCTTCTTGAATGATTTCCTCAGCATACAGATTGAATTTATATGGAGAAAGGATAGAGCCCTGATGCATGCCTTTCTTGATTTTTAAACTATGCATTGTTGCCTTGTTCTGTTCAGACAACAGCTTCCTGGTCTGTGTGTTAATTTTCACATGGGCACAGTGAAATGTTCTGGGATTTCCATTCTTCTCAATGTTAGCCATAATTTATCATGATCTCCATGATCAAATGCCTTTACACAGTCAATAAAACACAATAACCATCTTTCTGTATTGTCTGCTTTCAGCCCAGTCGTTTCTGAGATTAAATGCTATTCTGTTCATCTCTTCTGAAAGATTTGTTTGAAAACCATTCTCTCTTTGTTCACTGCTTCCTTGCTTCTCTGCCCCCGAGGTCTCAGCTGAAAATCACTGTGAAATTGTCATGGATCCGTCTTACCTGCAGATGCCGATGGCCCTTTCCCACAAGGCAGGCCTGGGACTCAGAATGGGAGTGCAAGGATGCATCATTCTGACTCCTGAGTCACTGCTCAGGGGAATGCCCTATTCCCCCTTCCTGCACTAGCTGACGGAGCTCAGACTCTGAGGGAGAGGAGGTTAGAACTGTTGAAGCTTCCAGCAGTTTAGCTGACTTCCTGGAGGCAGTGGCTCATAGTCACCTAAGGACATATTTTTCTTTGTTTTAGGAAAATGATCTTTTGAGTGTGTGAGCATGAAGACAATGAGAGTTTGTAAGAATGGATGCGAAGGAGAGCACACGAGTGTGTGCACATGTGTGTGTGCTTGGTGTGTGTGTGTGTGTGTGTGTGTGTGTGTGTGCTGTGCTACATATGAACACATGTCCATGTGCTGTGGTTGTATGTTCATGTGTATACATATGTCTCTGTGTGTGCATGTGCGCACATGTGTGCATTCTGTGCTCTGTGTTTGTGTGTGCTGTCCTACCTGAGTACACATGTCCATGTGTGTGCATATGTGCATTCTGTGGTCCATGTGTGCACACATGTCCACATGCATGCGTGTATGTGCATGTGTGCTGTCTTGTGTATGTACACGTGGACCACATGTGTGCACACGTGTGTGTGTTCTGGGGGTCTGTGTGTGTGCTATTTTATGTGTGTACATATATCTGTGTGCATGTGCTGTGATTTGTATGTTGTGTGTGCAGTTTTATGTGTGTGCACATGTGCATGTGCTTGCATTTATGTCCACACGTGGGCTGTGGTTTGTTCTAAATGTATGTGTTTGTATGTATACACATGTATGCTAAGATTTGCGCTATGTGTGTATGTGTGCTGTGGTTTACATGTGGACAGACGTGTTAGTGATCTGTACTACGGTTTGGTTTTGTGCTTACATGTGTTTACATGTGTGATGTCTGCATACATGTGCCCATGTCTGTGTGTGCTGTGGTTTGATCTTATGCATGGGTCTAGTTACGTGTGTTCATGTGCTGCATGTACATGTGTACTTATGTTGGTGTGTACATGCTCTCTTCATGCAGTGCTGTGCCTTGCTTTGTGTGTGTCTGTGTTTATGCACACATATGCATGTCTCTCTGGATTCCGTGTGTATGTGTCTATATTCACATGTATGCATGTGTTGTGTTGTGACATCTCGGCATGCTATGTTTGTGCATGTATTCGCATGAGGGTTGCATGTGCGTGTGTACACTTGTGTGGATTTTCTGTGGTGCCTGTGTGCACGCGGGCATGCATGTGCACGTGTTTACTTTTGTGCATTGGTGCAGAGCATATGGCTCCTGTCCAGGCCCTTGTAGCGGAGCAGTCCTCAGGATGCTGGTTCTGGGGGACGGAGCTTGGGCATGTGTCTGAAGGATGCCCCTGCCTGGGTGGGCATGGCTTCTGGAGAGGGTTCGATGGCATCTCCTGGAGCTGAATCCTGCAGTGTCGCTGGCTCAGAAGATTGAAAACCATGTGACATGACAGCGATCCATTCAGTGGCCAGAGCCCTGGAGCCTGGGGCCTGTGGACAGAGTGGTGCTCTGGTCAAGGCTGCATCCACAGCCACATCCGCATCGTGCACAGGGTCACGCCTTCCTCCCAGGCTCCTACCAGCACCCCCTCCAGAGGGGTCAGCTCTGCCTGCTGTTGGTTTTCAGCAGAGACGAGACTATGAGTCGGTTTACAATCCAGAGGGAAGACCCCGTCCAGGTGGGCGTGCTACAGTTCCCTGCCAATGGTCAGGCAGACCATCACAGCCTGACCAACCCACCAAGTCAGGTCTGCACCCATTTCCTCCCCCTTGGCCAGAGCCACGCTCAGGGCTGACAGAGCCGTGGACACTCGGATCCAAGGCCTTCCTGTAGATCAGCCCCGACACCCGGCCTGGGCACGTCCTCACCCAGAGACATGCCAAGTCCCCTTCCCAGACCCTCCTAGCCCACAGGACAGTCCCCACGTGCCTTGACCCCCATGTCCTCCCACCCTGTCCACAGTGCTGGTGCTGGACCCTGAACTTCAGGAGCCACCTGCCCTCTCTGTCCTCGTCCATAACATGAGGGACCCGGCACATTCCCTGCCCGGCTCGTTCCCGGTGCTCAGCACCTCGTGTTAGGTGCCCTCATGTCACCCGGGACTCCGTGCTGCCTTGTCCTCTCAACCCTGCTGTCCTCGACACTGTGCTGACCGCCTCATGGAGGGTCTATGTGCATCTCCCTGGACTCGTCTCTCCTGACAGTCTGTCCCAAGTCCTCAGCTGGAGTCTCACCATCCGTCCTTCGCAGAAGCTTGCTGGCTGCACTTGCATTGCTCTGTTTAACAGCAGTTGATGAGATTTCTCTTCGTGCATCCCCACCTGGCAGAGGACGGAGCTAGATGACAAGTGTCCAGCCAGTTCCTTAGTGTCCCTGCCCGGGACTGGCCACCACTGCCCCCGCCTCACCCTCTGTGTCACATGGTCTTTTCCTGGCTGGCTGACTCTGGCCTTGCTCCTGCTGGGGCCTTACACATCCTGGCTCCCAGGAAGCCCCCTCCTCAGGCTGGCTGCCTTGCCAGGAGGGGCTGTACTGTCCTTGCTGCTGGGCCTCACACCGGATGAGCCAGGCTGCAGGGCTCCCAGGGGGGTGGGAACCCACTCAGGCTGGTCTGAGAGCCCAGGCTGTGCCTCAGCTGGAAGCCGGGCTGACACCTCTCAGGGGTCTTGAATGGGCAGGGAGCAGCATGGGAGCTGACCTCGTGCTGGCCCTGGGACCCACAGTGGATGGTGGCAGCTGTGAAGACACCCTACATTTCCACAACTCTCAGCCTGCCAACCCCTCTGGCTCTGAGATTCCGCCACGCCAGCCTGGGCACCCAGCTGGGGGTCCGCCTCTGCTGTGCTTGTTTTGCGTGTTTGTCTTGATGGAACATCAACAAGTGCACCCTGAGGGAATGACCACTGCAGAGTCCTGCTGTGACCTCAGCCTGTCCTCAGCTCACCCCGAATGGGGTCCGTCTGGTGTAGACAAGGAGAGGCTGGGTTAGTGGCACAGAGGCTTCCAGCATGGATGCTGTTTATATCACCTGCCATGCCCCCAGGAGCCCTGGGGCTGTGCACACACTGATGGATGTGTCTGTGCATACGAAACAGATGTCTGTAAGAAGCCCGGAGAGCTGGTTAGGCGCTCTGAACCCAAGACAGGCGTGGCCGGAGACAAACTTGGCAAAGTGATTTCCCAAGATGGTAGCCTGCTCAGACCTGCGGGGTCTCTGAGGGTCAGAATCAACTGGACGCTGCCTGACAATGTGATGTGGTTGTAACAAGAGCTCGGTAGGATCCAGGCAGTGGCTGCTCTCCTTTGCTTCTTTATCCTGGCTTTAAATGCTATATATTTAAATACACAGACTGTTTACATACATAAATGTGTCTACTGGGACAATACTCCTTTACCTCTCAGACACTGCATGTTTTACAAACTGCAAGCCTGGGAGCGCCCTGCACCCAGCCAGCCACCACCACCTTCCACCCTATCAGTGTGTTCTCACTTCCCATCTCTCTGTCATAGTCTGGGAATATTTCAAACATTCCCTAACGCAAGTGCGCAGCAGAAAATGTCAGAAAGATGTTCACCGGTGCTTTGTTGACTATGCAAAAACAGAGGACCACGTAGCTCAGAAAAACCATGGATACGGTTGAGAAGAATGGGAGTTTCAGAACACTTGATTGTGCTCATGTAGAACTTGTACTCACATCAAGAAAAGGTTGTTCAAACACACAGAGTGGGTAACTGCAGGGTTTAAAATGAGGAAAGGCGTGTGCCAGGGTCCGAGCCTTTCTCAAAACCTCTGTAGCCTGTACGTTGAGCAAATAACCTGAGAAGTTGGACTCTATGAAGAAGAATGTGGCATTCGTGTTTCAGAAGACTCATCAATAACCTGCACCATGCAGACCATACAACTTTGTCTGTAGAAGGTGAAGAATATTGAAATACTTGTTAAAGAAGATCAAAGACAACAGCTTTCAATATGTTTTACATCTCAACATCAAGAAAAAATCCTCAGCACTGAACCAATAGGTAACGTCACGACAGATGGAGAAAAGTCTGAAGTTGTCAGTGATTTCTTTTACTTGGATCCACAATCAGCACCCACGGCAGCAGTTGTTAGATACCATCACGCTGTGTGGCTCATCACAGTGACCTTGTGAACAACAGCCTCCACAATCCGATGTGCCTGTGTCTGCTGTTACAGGCACTGTGTCAGTCCATCTCTCTCTCCGACCCCCCGCCTTTGCAGCATGACGTGTTTTTCCAAGGATTGCTCCCTCCTGACAACATGTCAAAATGTGTAATCTGAAGTTACACCTCCTCACATCTAAGGAGCATCCCGGCTGCACCTTCTCCAGGACATATTTGTTCTTTGGCAGTTCATGGGGTATTTAACCCTCTTCTCCAACACCTCAAGTCTCTGTCATCCTTATTCATGGTCTAACTTTGAGAGGGATACAAAGCAATTGAAAAGATCATGGCTTGGGTCAGGGCACCTTCGTCTTTGATCTGACATCCTTGCTCTTGAGCGCTTTGGAGGGGGTCTTTCACAGCAGATCGCTCCAGTGCAGCACATCTTGATTGCCAGTACCAAGAGTGTTTGACTGTGAATGCAAGTAAAATGAAATTTCGACAACTTCGATCTTTTCCATCTATCATGATGTTTTGGCTTTTGGTCCAGTGGTGATGAATTTTTTTTTAAATTTTTTTATTTTTTTTTTACTTTGAGATGGTATCACATTGGAGGCTGTAGTCTTTGATCTTCTCTAGCAAATGTTTCAAGTCCTCCTCACTTTCTGCAAGTAAGCCTGTGTAGTCTGCATGATAGAGGTTGTTGGTGAGGCTTCTTCCAATCTTCACACCACTCACATATTTCTTCAAATAGTACATCTTCTATATTTTTTTCACCATTCAAACTGAATAAGTATAGAGAAAGAATGCAACCCTGGTGCACACTTCTCCTAATTTTACACTTGTTCTGTTCCCACAGCACCTTGTTGGTCTGGGCAGAGGTTTCACATGAGCACAATCAAGTGTCTGGGATCTCTAGTCTTTTTGATGTTAGCCATGATTTGCTATGATTCACACAAATGCCTTTGTGTAGTCAGTGGAACACAAATTAATATTTGTCCGGTATTCTCTGCTTTCTGCCAAAATCTACCTGACATAAGCAATAATGTCTCTCATTCTTTGGTCTCTTCTGAATTCAGCTTGAGTTGTGGGCAGTCCCCCGTTGATGTGTTGTTATAACCATTTTAAAATAATCTTCAGCATGATTTTACTTGCATGTGGGATTCATGATGCTATTTGATAGTTCCTCATCCCGCAGGCTCACCTATTTTTGGAATGGGAACAAATATATTAATCTCTTCCAGTCCGTTAGCCAGGTGGCTGTCTTCCATTTCTGAGCATAGGCTAGTGAACAACATTGATTTTTGCCAAAACCTTCTGAAGCTGGAACTTCTTTTTTCATTACTATTGGTTCTTGATCATATGCTACTTTCTGCAATGTTCCAGTGATGACCAATTCTTTTTGGTACAGTGACTATGTATTTCTTCTATCTTCTTTTTAAAATTTTTTATACTAGTTTATTTACAAAATTAAAATACATTGTTTTTCACACCAGATCATTCCCATTTCCCTCACCCTCCCATCAAATTGTACGACCCCAGGATTGTTCCCGCCCCATGCATCCTCCTCCCCCTGCTTACACCCTCCCCCCTTGGGTCCTCATACTCCTTCTGCAGTGATGGTTTTATACGGTATTTGTTCTTGTGGGACTGAGTGAGTTCACTCAGCAGAATGCTCTTCTTCAGCCCCTCTCAAGTTAGGTAATAATTTTATCCTGGTTTACATAGAAAATTCATAAAGTTCATATACATTGTTTTTCACACCAGACCTTTCCCCTTTCCTTTACGAACCCCTCCCTCCCCCCATCAAATCGTGCGACCCTGTGGTTAACCCCCTTCCCCCCCTTGGATCCTCATACACGCTCTAAAATTATGGTCCTGTACAGTATTTGTCTTCATGAGACTGAGTTCACTTAGCATAATGCTTTCGAGTCCTTCCCATGTGAGGTAGTTGTTGTTGTTGTTGTTATGTGCCGTCAAGTCGCTTGCGACTCATAGCGACCCTATGTACAACAGCCCTAAACCCTGCTCTGTCCTGTGCCAATCGCACTGTCTCTGACACTCCCATCCCGATTGCCCCAGTCACTGAATCAATCCACCTCATAGAGGGCCTTCCTCTCTTGTGCTGTCCCTTAGAAAATCATTGCTCCTGGGTGCTGCATAGTATCCCATCATGTGAATGTATCATAATTTCTCAATCTATTCCATTGTGGTTGAGCATTTGGGCTGTTTCCATGTTCTTGCTTTGGTGACTAATGCTGCTGTGAACATTGGTGTACAAGTCTCTGTTTATGCCTCAGCTCTCATTTTCTCAGGATAAATTCCAAGCAGTGGAATAGCTGGGTCAACTGGAATAACTATGCCCAGCTTTTTGTGGAAATTCCAAGCTGCCTTCCAGACTGGTTGCACCACTTTACAATCCCACCAAAATGTCTAAGAGTCCCTGTCTCACCACATTCTCTCCAACATTTATTACTTGATGCCCTGCTAAACTTTGCCACTGCTACTGGGTAATGTGATATCTCATTGTGGTTTTAATTTGCATCTCTCTTATTGCCTTCTATCTTCTTTTGATGTTTCCTGCATTATTCAGGATTTTGCCCACGGAATCTTTCACTGTTGCAAATTGAGGCTTCAATTTCTTTTTCAGGCCATTCAACCTAAGATGTGCTGAGCATGTTCTTATCTTTTTATTTTTTTTAACTCTAGCTCTGTGAACATTTCATTATAATACTTTGTTCTGTCTTCTCAAGCTGCTCTTTGAAATGTTCTGTTCATATATTTTATTTCATTGTTTTTCTCTTTATTTGGCCTCTCTGTGTTCTAGTATAACTTTCAGTCTCTTCTGATATTATTCATATTGGTCTTTTCTTTCTCTCCTGCCTTTGTAGTGACCTTTAGCTTCGTAAATGATATCCTTGATATCATTGCCCTTGTCCTTCCACAAATCATCTGGTCCCTGATCATTACTATTAAATGCATCAAATCTGTTCTTGAGATGGTTTTAAAATTCAAGTGGAACATAAAAATAACAGAAGGTCTCATGATACCAGCAGTTAATAATAAAAAGTCCATATTGTTGGGGAAAATCTACTGTGAAGGAGCTGTTAAAAGGCTAGTGAGCAAGGATGTAAGCTTAAGGACTAAGATGCCCTTGACTCAATCCGTCATGTTTTCAATTGTTTCATACAGCTATGAAAATCTGGTAATGAGTAAGGAAGACTGGAAAAGAATTGATGCATTTGAAGCGTAGTGTTAGCAGGGAGAGCTGAATAGACCCTGCCCTGCAGCCAGGGTTCTCCTTCAAGGCAGGTGTGGTGAGACTTGAGCTCATCTACTTTAGACATGTCATCAGGATGGATGATGGGCAGGGCTCTGATGTGTCGCTCGCGGGGTTTCTGAGACTTAGAAATGACTCGGCAGCACCCCGCTGGCTCCTGAACCAAAGAAAAGGAGCCCTGACGTCTTGTGAATGAGGAGCTGCACTGCCAGCCCGAGTGGTTCAAATAGACCGCAAGGCCGGTGGTTCCAATCCACAGAAGAAACACGGACGTCTTCTCCCGGTGACTTATATGTACACCTTCTCCCAGGTGATGACTTACAGCCTCAAAAATCCACTGCAGGGTCAGCTGAGAGTCGGTTCTGACTCAACAACAATGGCTTCTTTTCTATAGAAACCAAATCAAACCAAGGTCAGCACCTTCGAGTGAATGCCGACTCCTGGTAGCCTTCGCTGGGCGTCTGAGGGGCTGGGTCGTCGTGGAGCAGCCTGCCCAGCTCTGTCCCCTGCTCTTTGTCCGTTTCAGTCTTTACTGCTGCTGCTTGCTGGCTCCTGTCGTCCCCGTGAGCCTGACCTGCTCTTTAAAGCTCAGAAGAGATTCTATTTACGATCCAGACTCCCCAGGTCTGGACTAGTCACAGAACAAGAGAACAGAGAACTGTCTTTCCAAGCTGCTCATGTGAAGGCGTGCAGGGTTAGGCACATGGCTTCCAGGCAGACGTGCCATTAGCAACCCGATCCTGTGGCCACTGGGAGAGCCTGGTGCTGCCCCCAGGCCTGCCCCGACCCTCACCCCTGTGCTCACTCGGCCCTCACTCTGACTCCAGCCCTGACCTTGACCCCCATGCTGACTCGGCCCTGACCCTGACACCAGCCCTGTTACTTGTCCACCTGAGGCCCAAGTCAAGCACCCCTGACCCCTTGCTCACTGCCTGCGGACTTCTCATGGTCAGAGAGGTGGCACAGAAAAACTATGAGCACAGATTACATGTCATTGTCACCACTGCTTCTTGATTACTGTGGTCACCAATTGTCCTCTCAGGTCATGGCCTCTCAGTGCTGCCATCCGGGTGCTGAGCTATTCTCAGAGATCCCACTGCACAAATGAAGAAACTGAGGTTCTCACGGCTCAGTTCTGGCCTGGGATGCCTGTGAGAAGATCCCAGGGTTCTGGCGCCAGAGCCACCCTCACACAGACATCAGGCCACCAGCTTCCAGGGTTCACACAGGGAGAATTTGGGGGACGAGGGAAGAATCCGGTCCTGCTGGGTTCCTCTAGGCTGTGGGATCACAGACTCTGTCACTGGGACCATTGCACATTTATCACACAAGTGGCCCATCTGTCCCTACCAGGGGAACCCTCGGCCCCCAGAAAGCCCTAGAAGCTGCCTCTTGGCAGCTCCAGCCGGAGATGCTGATTCCAAACACAGCCGTGGCTCCAAGGACTCCCTGTGACGCAGCCTGGGGACAGCCAAGGGCAAGATAAAGCTGCTCCGTGAGCGCTTCCAAGTTCTCCTCATAAAGCAGTTATGAAATTCAGCTGACAGGAAACAGGGCCTGAAAAATTACAAACAGGACTCACAGACAAAGGATCTGGAGAGCTGACGGGGGTACTGGCGGAGTGACGCAGCGGCCACCCGGCCCGGGCAGGCTGAGCCCCAGGAAGGTGGGGCACCGGGACAGGACCTCCCTGCTCGGAGCACTGCGGGCACGTGCCAGCTTCCTGAGCCAAACGATGATGCTGTGGAGAGCCAGCCTCAGGGACTGTGCGTCCTCCCAGCCTGCCCTCGTTTGATCAGACTTCCAACCCTGATTCTGCGGTGGGTGCCCACGCACATGGTTTTGTGTTGAATGTACAAAAAATACAAACTAAAAACAGCCGCCAAGGAGGACGTGCTGGGCAGCATTTTCAATGGCTGGCTTGAGAAGCAGATTCCCCCGACTTTATTCCAAGATGCCACTGTGCACTCAACACACCAGCAGAACACACCTCCGCAGGGTCCACGCACATTCATGTGCACGTGTGTGTGCACACACACACATCCACACATCTCATGAACGCTCACACATGTGTGCATATACCCCCACCCCCCCACAAAGCACACCTCCTTGGTGTCCACACACACTCATTTACATGCACGCACACACACATTCACATCCCCACACATTCACAAATATGCCCATAAACGCTCATATCCACACTCACTCACACACACACCCATATGCACTCACCTCTACATCCACACCTGCCCACCCATACACACGCGTGTCCACACACACACCTGCACATTTAATCTTCACATACACACCTACACACAGACTCATCCACACTAGCACACACACCAATACCCACCCTCACTCCTGCACACTCACGTTAACACAACCTCATTCTTACTTGCTAACACACACCCCCACACCCACTTCTCTGACATCCACGCATGCATCTCACCTCTCCACACATACACTTTCAGACACACATTCACACCCCCACACACCTGTCCCCCAGCTTTCCCAGGTGTTTTCTCAGTCACGCATGGATGTTCACACACACATTCTCACAACCACACATGCTCACATTTTCACACACAAATATAAATTCACAAAGTGTACCTCCCCACATCCATACACACTCATATAAATATTTACTCATGCATGCGCACGTGCACACACACTTTCATGCTCACACATCCACATGCACACTCACACGTGCCCACGTGCATACACACACACATGCACACTCACACACACTCTTAACCTCAGGGCAGCAGGGCAGCCTCAGCTGAGGTGTTTCCTGGGAGGAGAGATGGGAGGGTGTGGATGGTCAGCCTCTGAGCAGCAGAGCAGGGACTCTGGATGTGGGAACAATCGTCTCATGCAGACAGTGGACCTGGAGGAGGTGGACCACTGCACCCTCCACCGGCTGTGTGGCCATTACTGGGCCCCAGGGCTGGGGTCTCTCAGAGGACTACAGTGGGACACCTGGCTCGAGGTCAGTGAAGCCTCTCTATCAGCGAGCTGGCCTGACAGCGAGCTCCGGACTCAGAGGAGACGCCCAGGTAGATGGCCCAGGCGCAGCCAGGAGAACGTTCCTGAAGGAGGGTCGCAGACTCCGGGGTCCATGGGCAGCCTGTACTGTGAGTCATTCGTCCCACTACAGAGAGCCCCTGAGTGTATCCTGTGTGCCAGGCCAGGCCCCTCACCAGTAGGGACACCACGGTGAACACCATGGGCCACACAGCCACAGGGCAGTGCAGAGTGAGAGGCACACACTGAGCAGAAAGGACAATACCAGCCGTGTCAGCTCATAGAGCACAGCCCACAGTCAGGAAGACACCGTCAGGCAGGCTATGGGATGACTGGGAAGAAGCACCTGGGGCAGGTGAGCACTGACCTGGGCCTTGTAGACTCACCCACCCTGATCTCAGGAAATACCTATTCCCACTGATCTGGGTGAAGATACGGATCTTCTGTTAATCCTGATGAAGATTGGGCCCCTGTCCTCATAAAGAGCCACCCCCAGGACCTCTGCAAAGACACTGAAGATCGTGATGACCATAAAGATCAAGTCCTACTGGTCTCCATAAAGACCTATCCCTTCCCATCTCAATAAAGACCGGTCCTCACTGGTCCTCCTAAAGGTGCTTTGTAAAGCCCTGAGCCGCTGACGATCATAAAGACCAATTCCTACTGCATAATGACCCATCGCCAATCATTTCCATAATGACTCATCCCCACTGGTCCTGTAATGACTCGTCCCACTATTGTTATGTGCCATCAAGTCCGATTCATGGAGACCCTATGGACAACAGCCCTGAAGCCCGCTCTATCTGAGTCAATTTCATTGTCTCAGACACACCTACCTACCTCCCATTGCCTCAGGCACTGAGTCAATCCATTTCATCCAGGGTCTTCCTCTTTTGCATTGTCCCTTCACCCCTCCAAGCATGATATCCCACTCCAAGGACTAGTCCCTCCTGGAAACATACCCAAAATATGAGAGCTTCAAAATCGTTGCTTCCAAGGAGCAGCCTGGTTTCACCCTCTCCAGGACAGATCTGTTTGTTCTCTTAGCAGTTCATGGTATATTCAATACTCCTCTACAGCACCACAACACAAAGACATCAATTCTTCTTCTGTCACCTTAAGTCATTGTCCATCTCTCTGATGCATAGCAAGTAGTTGAGAAGACCATGGCCTGGATCAGGCACACCTCAGTTTCTAGATCGACATCATTGCTCTTCAGTATTCTGGAGAGGTTCCTGACAGCAGATTTTCCTAATGCAATTTGTGTTTTGATTTCCTGGCTCCTGCGCCCAAAAGTTTTGGTTGTGGAACCAAGCAAGCTGAAGCTGTTAACAATCTCAAACTCTTCACTGTCTATCATGATGCTGCCTATTGGTCCAGTGGTGAGAATCTTTGTTTTCTTGATGTTGCGCTTCAATCCATATAGGAGGCTGCAATCCTTGACCTTCTGCAGCAAATGCATCAGGTCCTCCTCAGTTTCAGCAAGCAAGGTTGTTTCATCTTCATAACACCGGTTATTGATGCGTCTTCCTCCAATCCTGATGCCACACCCGTCCTCAAAGAGCCCAGCCTCCTGAATGATCTGTTCTGCATATAGTTTGAAAAGGTGTGGAGATAAGCTGAAACTCTGGGGTGCACCTTTCTTGATTTTGAGCAACGTGGTATTTTCTTGCTCTGTTCTGATGACTCTCTCCTGGTCCAAGTATAGGTATCTCATAAGCACAATCAAGTGTTCTGCAATTTCCGTTTTCCTCAGAGTTCGCCAGTTTGTTGTGACTCACAGAGTCAACATATGTTGTTGTTGTTATGTGCCGTCACATATAGTATAGTCAATTGTATAGTCAATGAAACAGATAGACATACCTCTGGTACTCTTTGCTTTCAGCTAAGATCCATCTAACTTTAGCTATTATGTTCCTAGTGCCACAGCCTCTTCTAAACCCAGTCTGCACATCTGGCAGTTCTCTGTTGATGTGCTATTCCAGTTGTTTTGGGATAATATTCAGCAGGATCTGGCTTGCATGTGATATTGATGATATTGTTCGACATTTTCCACACTCTCTCAGATTACCTTTTTTTGGAATGAGACTAAATATGGATCTCTTCCAGTTAATTGGTCAGGTATTTTTCCTCCAGATTTCTTGGCACAACTTGGTGGGCATGTCCAGGGCAGCATCTGTTTGTTAAAATATTTCAATTGGTATGTTGCCAATTTCTGAGACCTTGTTTTTTTTTTTTTGCCAATTCCTTCGAAGCAGCTTGAACTTCCTCCTTCATCATCACAGGTTCTTGAACATGTGTTGTTTCATGAAGTTCTGTGTCAGCCAAATCTTTTTGGTAGAGTGACTTTGTGTATGCCTTTTATCTTCTTTTGATATTTCTTGATTTGTTCAACATTCTACCCATAGCATCCTTAAATATTGCAACTAGAGGCTTGAATTTGTTCTTCAGTTCCTTCAGCTTAAGAAATGCTGAGTGAGTTCAACCCTTTCGATTTTCCAACTCTAGCTCTTTGCACATTTCATAATAATACTTTATTTTGTCTTCCTGTGCTGCCTAGTTTCCATAAAAAAAATTCATCTCCATTGGTCTCAATAATGACTAGTCCTCATTGGTCTCCATAAAGACCCATCCCAAGTGGGCCTCATAACTACTGGGCCTCAACTCAGTTGGGCCTCATAAATACTGGGCCTCATCCCAGTTGGACCTCATAAAGATCAATCCCAACTGGGCCTCATACAAATCCATCCCCACTGGTCTCCATCAAAATCCATCCCAACTGGGCCTCATAAAGACCCTTCCCAGCCGGTGTCCATAAATACTAATTACCACCGATCTCGATAGCCACTCATACTCACTGAACCCAATAAAGGCTGGTTTCCACTGTTGATTGCCTTCGAGTTGAGCATGACTCAACAACCCTATGAACAAAAGGCCTGAATCCTTTCTATAACTATAACAAAGTTCGTAGGTTCCCAGAGGCATGTTGTTTAGGAAGTGGATGTCACTCCTGCTTCCAAAGGTTCCCATTAGTCTTCATAAAAATCCATATTCACTAATCTCCCTAAAGACCTGTCCTCACTGGTCCTGATCAAGACTCACCCCCATCACCACTAGTCCCAATAAAAGCCTTCCGCACCAGTCCTTGAGAAGATCTATTCCATCTGGTTCTGATAAATGTTATTCACAATTATAGGTCTTCACTGCACGGATCCTCAAAAACCTCATCCTCGCTGGGAGAGGACAAGACACCCACAGAGGAGGTGAGAGGGGACGTAGGGGAGCCGGGCAGTGTGAGGGAGGGCTGCTTTCCACAGAGCAGAATCTCTCGGAGGCTCTTTTCCAGGCTGCAGCTGGTGTCAGAACAGAGGACGCAGCCTTGCCCACACCGGCCACGAACGTCAAGGAAAGCTATCCTAACCCAAACCCAGATCCCACACTTGACAGCAAAGTGCCTCGTTTCTGCTGAGCAGATGTGGTCACCGTAGGGCTCCAGCCTTGAAATGACATCTTTGCTCTTCAGCTTTCATAAGAGGTTGTTGGCCGCAGGTCTGTCCTATGGACTGGGCCTTCGGATCTCTCGGCTGCCGCTTTCCTGGGCCTTGGATGGAGAGCCAGTAAAACGAAATGCCGGGCAGCCTCAGTCTCTCCGTATCTATCGCGATGAAGCTGCCTGTCCAGGGGGAGCACTCTTGCTTTTTTGATGTTGAGCTGCAATCTGTGCTGAAGGTTATACTCACATCATCATCAACATGCTTCAAGTCTTCTTTCTTTTATGCGAGCAAGGTTGCACCATCCTTAAGAAAAGTCATTGGAAAAGAATGCACAATATCATCAATATCACATGCAAGTAAAATCTTGTTTAATTTAATATTTTTATTTAAAAAATGGCTAGCATCATGGTATTTACACAAGTCCTTTTCCGTGGTTTTGTTCCTCAGCGCTGACCTTTTTGAATGAGAGCCTAGGTGCTGACCACTTCAATGAAGGTAAGCAAGATTCTGCCTGGACGTGATAGTAATGGTAAAGCCTAGCATTTTGTGTGGACAGAAAAGGAAAGTCTTAGCAAAGAGTGATTTAGAAATGTGCTGTAACTTTTCAGGAAAAAATATCATAACCATTTAAGCTAAAATCCATTAAGCAGGGAACAGAGAGTCTCTTTAGCAATTGATGCTGGTAAAAACAGGATATTCATTTGCAAAAAAAATAAATTAAGATCTTTATCTCCCACAAATACAAAAACCAACTCAAGAAGAATCAAAGACATGAATATAAACCCCGAAACTACAAAAATCATCAAATTAAGAATAGGGGAAACGTACGGGCCCTGGTTTATAGTACAAATAAGATTACCAAATATAACAAAAAAGTGTGCAGACAGCAGAAGATAAACTGTAAGAAGACAAATATATTACTGAGATTTTCTAAAATTAAACTTTTATCCACACCAAAAGACTTCTCCAAAAGAATAAAAAGAAAATCTATATACAGATCAGAAAAAAAATATTTGGCAACAACACATCTTACAAGTGAGTATTCTCAGATAGATGTATGTATAGAAAACATCAATACTTCATCACCAAAAGGCAAACAATCCAACTTAATAATGGACAGAGGACATAAAAAAATTCATTAAAGAAGCTATTCAGGGAGCAATCCTCAGTCGTTGTTGTTGTTGTTGTTAGGTGCTGTCAAGAACAACTCTTAGTGTCTCTGTGAACACGGATCGGAAGCCTGGACTGCCTTGTGCCGTCCCCATCATCTCTGATATACGCAGGCCCATTGCTGTAGCCAGTCACCACATCAGTCTATCTCGTTGAGGGTCTTATTTTCTTTCACTGGCCTTTCTAAGCCTGATGTCCCTTTCCAAAGAATAACCTCTTCTAAAAATATGCCCAAATATGTGAGATGAAGTTCCACCATCCTCGCCTCTACGGGGCCTCTGGCTGCACTTTCCCCAACACCTCTCTCTCTCCTCTTGGCAGTCTGTGGGATATTCAGTCCTCTTCTCCAACACCACAGCTCAAAGGCATCAATTCTTCCGTCATCTGTATTCATTTTCCAGCTCTCATTTTCACCGCAGAGGATTGGAAAGACAATGGCTTGAGCCAGGCACACGTGAGTCTTTAACGTGACTTCTTTGCTCTTCAGGATCTTGGAGAGATCCCTGCCAGCACTTTCCCAATGCTATCCTTCTCCTGATTACCTGACTCCTCTTACCAGGAGTGTCGATTGTGAATCCAAGTAAGACACACACACACACACACACACACACACACGCGCGCGCGCGCACAAGCAAGTGCAAACATGCATGCACACACACAGAAACCAGACGTACACTGGCCTGTGTACACTCACTGTCCTCCCAGGAACAGGATCCCTGAGACCAGGAGGGGCAGGCATGGAGTGGGACTTTCTCCAAGTCCAGACAGGTTCCAGGCCTCCAATTTTAGGTGCAGACTGGCAACAAGACAGGTGTCCAGGTGTCAGGAGCCCCCACAACACCAAGCGCCTCCACCCTAGGGGGCTGGCGGTCACCTGCTCAGTGTTGTTAGGGGCTGCCCTCTTAGTGCCATTCATGGGGACCTGTGGGTGCCACAGAACGAAGCCGCCCCTGCTCCTTGCCAGCCTTCTGACCACCCCTGTACTCGATCCCCTGCCGCAGCCGTAGGCCAGGCCGACTCACAGAGGGTCGCTGACCTGTTCCTTCACTAGGTGTCGTGTACTTTACCATGACTGGTCTTTCCTGACGATGTGTCCAAAGCAGACAAGATGAAGGCTCACCCCCACTCCCATCTGCTTGTGGGGTTGTTTAGTGTGGTTTCTCTAGGAAGCGAGCTTTTATCCGCAGTCTGTGACTCCGGCAGATCAATCAAAACCCAAAATCACCCCACTCATCGAGTGGGGACCGACTCCTGCGGACCCTCACTGGGCCCCAGGCTGGACAGGACATTGCCATCTTTCTCCTGAGATCACCCAGTGGATTCGAACCCACAGAGGCGCCACTTTGGACTAGCAACACCGCTCCCTCGGCCTCCCCCTTGCGTTGTCCAGCTGTGGCACTCTGATGAGGTGACCGCAGACTGCCACTTGGGTCAGGAGCCTCTTAATCACTAACGTGCTCTGTCTGATGCAGAGGCCTTAAATATTCACCTCTGAGAACCCCAGATCCCTGTGGTTCCTCTGTCCACCACCTCTGAGCTCTTGACATTCTGTTCATAACAACAGGGCTGGCCAACCCGTGGGGCACACAGGGAGAGCAGAGACACCTCCCAAGTCCACTGTGAAGCTGCTGTTTGGGAGGATGGGAGGTGCAGAGAAGGGTCCTGCCACCCCGCCTTGACCTCCCCAAAGACTTGGGATGTGGGATGTGGGGGAGGGGAGATGCAAACCCCATGAACACAGGCCTGGAGGTGACAGCGGTGTCCTAGGTCAGGGCTTGGGGCAGTTTTAGCACCTCTTTGGGCCTGTTGTCCAGAGACAGGTCTTGAGGGTGCTGGGTGAAGTGGGAACAGAGCGTCCTCCCGGCCACCTGTGAGGAAAGAGACCACGGAGCCTGCCAGAGACGCAGAAGGTACTGGCACGTGCTGAGCGGGTGGATTTCCATGGAGCTTAATTTACGAGAGAAGATCAGAGGCCCCAGCTGTCTCTGCCTTGAAACAGGAGAAGCAGGGAAGGTGGACACAGTGAAATCCATCCCTGCCTCGGCTCGGCTTTGAGCACTCCTGTGGCCAGGCTGGGCTCCAGCCAGCAGGCTCCACCTGGAGGCTGGTGATGGATTTAGGGTGAGCCTCGCCCCCCTTGGCTCTCCTGCCCGCTCCACCCCCTGGCCTGCACTGCTCCCTCCCCCGGCGTCCTCTCACTGCCTCCGTCCACAGCTGAAGCATCATGAAACCCAGGCTTCAGCTCCTGCCAGCTGGCAGTTGTGGGTGGCAGTGGCCCAGGATGGAGAAATCTTTCCCGGCACTCCTGCTGCAATGAATTGGCAGGGCCGACGTGAGGACAGATGAGAGGCACAGGTCAGCTGGAGAGGCAAGGTGGCCCTGGGGCTGGGCATGTGGGCACTGGGGCAGGGAGGAGAAGCCATCCCCTGAGGGCAGTGTCCACCCAGAGGAGGTAGCACCAGGCTAGGGCCAGTCATCTTGTGCCATCCCTGCCCGAGGGGCTGGCTGCTTCTGATGGGCACTGGATCACAGCCCCCTCTGCCAGCGAGAGAGCTCCACACTCACTGCTCACACGTCAGTGCGGAGCCCAGTGGGTACGCTCTGGGATGGCCACAGTGTCAGCACGCCCACAGATGAGGCCACACTGTCAGTGTGTCCATGGTCAAGGCGAGCGGGGCTGGGGATGTGGCCGTGGCATCCGTGTGTCTACGGATGAGGTGAGCCGGCTCAGCTGGCTTACGAACCAGGAGGGAACAGCTTCCCTATTCTCACCACAATGAAGACTCTAGGTCTCTCTGTCTTTTGACCCCACAGCTCCTTCCTACAGAACCAAAGCCTCTTTCGAAGTGTCCACCCCTGACCAGGGCTTAGTTCTCAGTCTGCTGGGTGAGAGTGGAGTTACTAATGCCTCCTCCCCGACCTGCGGTGAGTGGTTTCACGTCCTGTCTACCCCCGGGCATTCCTAGGTTGTCTGCTTTATGAGATCAGACGCTGGGTGGGTTCAAACCCCTGACCTTTCACTGAACAGCCAAACAATTAAGCCTCATGCCTTGGAATCAAAGATTGAAGGGGGAAAGAAATTAGAAATTATGTTATAAGTGAAATGCCATTGAAGATTGTCATGGTTAGGTGCCATAAAGTGGGTTCTGACTCATAGTGACCCCGTGAACAAAACACTGCCCAGACGTGAAGATATCGGTGACATATTTAAAGAACCATGCCTTAATTCTTGGACTAAGTGCTGAGAATTAGAGTTATAGCTAATAAACTAAACATAATAAATCACTGATAAACACCCTGGCAGTCACGGTATCCCTGCAGGACAGGGTGGAACTCCTCCAAGCCCCCGTGGAAGCAGTCCACCTTGTCTTCCCCCACAGACTGACTGGTGGCCTCAAACCACTGATTGTTCAGTTAGCAGCCAAGCCTCTGACCACTGTGCATCTAGGGCTCCAAAAAGAGGAGATAAGATGGAAACGTCTCTGTTCTTTCTAAAGACAACAAGCCAACAAGAGCGGGAGGGACAAAGCACAGATAGCAAGATGGTAGGTTTATCTCAACTTGTCAGTAACTCAGGATCATGGTCTTACATGACGGGTTTCTACTGAAAGACCAGCAGTTCAAATCTACCAACATCTCCATGGGACAAAGATGCAGCGGTGTCTTCCTGTGAAGATTTACAAACCTGGAAACCTAGTGGAGGGTGGTCATGAGACAGAATTGACTCCATGGCAATGGCTTTCAATCAATAATGATAGTAAATATTAGTAGTTTAAACTATCCAAATAAAGACAAACCCCTCCAATCAGAACAAATAAAAAAGAACAAGACCCAACTCTAAGCTGTCAACAATCAACATTATATCCACAATCTATATCCCAGGGAACAGTCAAGAACTCAAATGACAGATGTCAGTGGGCAAGTTTGCTGTCAAGGACCCCTTACAAGTGCTAAGGGGCAAATACGTCACTTTAAGGACTACTAAGATACACCTGCCCCAAGTCACGGGATTTCTAAACATCTTATATATGCAAACTGCACAATCTTGCTTGTAGAAAGTGAAGAGTACTTGAAAGACTTAGTGCACCGATTACGTCTCAAAATTGAGAAAGCGAAAAGTCCTCACAACTAGACCAATAAGCAGCATCATGACAAATGGAGAAAATACTGATACTGTAAAGGGTTTAATGTTTTTTTTTACTTTGCTGATCGTCTTTACTGAAGTTTCCCCAAAATTTCATAAAAGCAGGAAAACACATGGCAAACAGAGTGAGTCAGTTTCCATTTAGAATTTCTAAAGAACTTGAAAAACCAAGACTGCTTCAGGTGAAATGACACTGGGAGAGGAATATTTGAATGGGAACATAAATATCTGTTCAGCAAAAGGGTTTCATTTTACCGGGATACACAATCAAATCCATTTATGTAGCAATCAAGATCAGAAGATGTGTTGCATTTGGGCAAATCTGCTGTCGGAATTGCAAAAGAGCAAGGATGCCACTTAAAATCGAAAGTTACCTGACCCAAGTCACTGTGTCTTTAATTCCCTCGGATGAGTGTGAAAGTTGGACAAGATCAAGAAGACCGAAGGAGGACTGATGCCTTGGAATTACGATGCTGGTGAAGAATTGTGAACATCTATGGACTGCCAGAAGAAGGAAGAAATCTGGCTTCCATGTAGCTAAGGACTTTTCTGATGAGATGAGTAGTGACGTCAACAAAGGTGACTTGAAAAAATATTGTCTAATGAACTGCGTCTACCTTTGCAACTCTATATAGTTCAACCTCAGCTCTGCTCACAGAGTTAGAATTGACTCATCGGTGACTCTCCAACAAGTGTCCCAAAGCTGTACATCTCACTGGAGGAGATTGCCCATCTTTCTCCTGAGGAGCCAGTAGTGGATTGTCTAGTGTCTCTGTGGACAAGCTCCAAAGAGACAGCACCTTTGGGTGAGCAGCCAAACTCCCGATCGATTACACCACCAGACTTCCTTTCTGAAAAGTTCAGTGTATACAATGAGTGAGTAAAGATCTATTTAAAATACAAGATTGGCCAGTGGATCCATCTAACAAAGCACAAGAGGCTTTTCCATATGGTTTTAGAAGCTGTGTTGAATCTAACCTTTGACAAACAACCCAAGGACCAGCTAGGGTGTCTGAGAAGATCGTCCATAGTTACATACAAAACCAATCCCATGTCCGTGTAGTCATTTCTGATGCGTATCCACCTATCATGACAGAGCAGAACTTCCCCTCAGCTTCCACTCTGTAACACTTCTGGGAGGAGACTATCTCATCCTTGTTCCCTGGAGCATCTTGCAGAAGAAGCAGGTGTGAGAATCCAGTTGTCATCCACTTAGCTAGAAATCAGGGAGATATAAAAAGCTGTAAAAACAATACCACTATTCTCACCACATTTTCTGTAGAAGCCAAAGCAGCCCCACCACTGTAGCTGCAAAGAATGAGGTCTAAAACATATTATTCATATTAATACATAATAGGTCTATTATTGTCATTTGAATAAGTAAGTCAATATTTTAAACTGTCTTGTTTTTAACTTCTAATACGGTAAATATTTATGAATATAATCTGCATGAATAAAAGCTCTTTGGAATCCTCAAAAATATTATTTTATTATGCTTTTGGTGAAAATTTACCCAGTGAATCGAATCCTCATTAGACAATTTCTATACAAATTGTTTATGGATGTTAGTTACATGTCAACACATTTTGTGTTTCAAAATCTCCCAAAACATCCCTACATTTTGTTAAAAATCTTCTATTTTGCTTTAGGTGAAAACGTAAATAGCAAATTGAGTTTGGATTGAACAAGTTCAAGGTTATTGTTCCCTGAGACAGGTTATCTTTTTTTCCTGTTTACAACGTGTCCACATTCTCATTACTTCCGTTTTGTTTGCTCTATTTCCATTGATTCAACGTCCCTGCTGCTCCTGTCTTCTCCCTTTGTTGTAGGGTAAACGTTGACTGCTCAGTCTTGGATAGGAAGTACTTTACTCATAAGTGTTAGTTGTTGTTAAGTGCCGTCGAGTTGCTTGTGGCTCTGTCCTGAGCCAACCTCATCATCTCCGATGATGATCACCCACCCTCATTACCCCATTGAGTCAATCCATCTCATCGAGGGTCTTCCTCTATTGTGCTTTTCCCTCAACCCTCCCAAGCATGATAAGCTAAGCTATTATTTGGCTGAAAAAATTACTTCCATAATCAGCCTGAGATACAAATTCACAACACATCTAAGAGCAAAAGTTTCAGGATTTCTCCAGTCTCAATCCCATCACTCTGGTCTTTCCTGGGAACCTGACTCTTGTTCTGCATCTTTCTCCCACTCAGCCATGACTTTACACCATGTCACTGTTGGAACAATGCGTCCTGGTAGCTTGGCACCATGCTGTTCTCCTGGGCTCAGGCTAGAAGAGGCTGTGGTTTGTGTAAGCGAGTCGATCCATCTTTGAGTCTTTCATTATCTCCTTTCTCTTTTGCCCTAGATCAGTAGAGGTCAACAGATGCATCTCAGACAACCACTTGGAAGTAGTTAAGATCACTGACACTACTTATCAAAATGCTGTTGCTGCTGCTGTTAGGTGTTGTCAAGTGGTCATGGCCCATAGCAACAGACAAAGAGCAGATCTGTACCCTGCCCTGTCCTGTGCCATCCTTCTCATCTGCCATATACTTGAGTCCATTGCTACAGGTCACTGTGTCAAGACATCTTGTTAAGGGTCTCTCGTTCTATGACCTTTCAGCTTACTAACATGATGCCTTTTACCAAGGACTTGACCATGTGTCCAAAGTATGTGAGACGAAGTTTCACCATCCTTACCTCTAAGGAGCACCGTGATTGTCCTTTCTCGTTTTTTCTTTCGACAATCCATGGGATATTCAGTATTCTTCTCCAACACCACAAATCAAAGGCGCCAGTTTTTCTATCATCTTTAGTCATTGTCCAACTTTCAGATGCATAGCAAGTAATTGAAAACAACAACAACTATGGGTTGGATCAGGCTCACCTTAGTCTTTAAACTGACATTGTTGCTCCTTGGAACGTTGAAGAGGTTATTGGCAGCAGATTTCCCAATGTGGCATGTCTTTTAATTTCATGATTGTTAGCATCGAGGGTGTTGATGGAGATCCAAGTATGATGAAATAGCTGACAATTTCAACCCTTTTCTCATCTACTGTGATGTTGCCTTTTGGCCTAGTAGTGAAGATCTTTGTTTTATTGATGTTTTTCTACATTAAGCTGGTATGTAGAAAATCCTTATTAACTATGTTGTGCCAGTTGAGTAGGCTGTCCCAGCACACTATTGTCCTAAGTCTCTTCATGACTATGTCAAAGAAGTGTCCTTAACTTGCTCTATGTGCTTGACTGTGAGTGTGAATACATGTACAGCATGCACAAACACATATGTGCACACGCCTACAGATATGCCTATACACCATGTGCACATACATAGACCCTCCTATATACACACACATACACACATCTACCTACCCAACTGCATGCACTATTTGTTATTATGATTGTGAAAAAATTGTGTGTGTCATAATGTTTGCCAAAGTTGCATCATTTTTATGTGTGTGTGTGGGCTTCTTACTATCTCCCATTACTTTGTTTAAACTGTGCAGAATTCACCTACATTGGGGGTGAATTCAACACTTTTCTCATCATCAAATATAACAACAGCTTTCCATCATCTGGATAGTGATTCTCTGTCCCCAAGCCTGGTAATCATCAAAGAATGTTGCTTTCTGTATGTATGCACTACCTTTTTTCTTTCTTTTTTGTCTCAGTGGCATAGATACACTCTTCGATAATAGTGGGAACACACAGTATTTGTCCTTCAGGGATTGCCTTATTTCCCTCAGCAGAGAGTGCTCCAGATTCATCTATGTTATGGGTTTTGTGGACTTCTCATGAGTTCTCTATGGTCACACGTATTCTGTGTGTCTACCACAGTTTGGACAATGACTAAGGATGACAGAAGAAGGAGAGATGCCTTCAAGTTGTAGTGCTGGAGAAGAGTCTTGAACATACCGTGGACTGCCAAGAAAACAAATAGGTCTATCTTGGAGAGGGTGAAACCAAGACTCTTCCTGGAGGCTAGGATTTTGAAGCTCTGCTTCACTTACTTTGGGCATGTGGCCAGGAGAGACCAGTCCTTGGAGAAGGACATCATGCTTGGAAGGGTGAATGGACAGTGCAGGAGAGGAAAATCCCAGATGAGATGGATTGATACAATAACTGTGGCAATGGAGGTTGGTATGTCAGAATTAGTGAGACTAGCTCAGGACAGGAAAGGGTTCAGAACTGCTGCACACAGGTTCGCTTATACATCACAGGTGACTCAAAGGCACATAACGAGAGTAACATACCATGACAGGTTTGGAAGCAGGAGTGGCATCCACTTCTAAACAACATGCCTCTGGAAACTATGAATATTGATAAATGTTGATAGTTGTAGAGGGCTTCAGGCCTTTTGTTCATAGGGTCGCTATGAGTCGTGCTCGACTCACAGGCAATCAACAACCACCACAGTTTGTTGACAGGCTTAGGTTGTTTCTACTGTTTGCTGTTAAGAACATGCTATTCATATCACATCACTGTGATCTGTTCACATCACTGCTCTTCTATCTTAAGGGACTGTTGGATTACATGGTGTTTCGGATTCCAGCACTTTGAGGATGTTCCATACTGTTTTCCGTAGTAGTAGTTCCATTTTACAATGCCACCAACACTATAGGAGAACAAAGCTTCACACAGCTCACCAGCATCTGTTGTTTTCTGGTTTTGGCGAACTTGGACTTCTATAAAGAAGAATGTGGTGTCACAATTGGAAGAAGACTCATTGTGACTGGTGATATGCATATGGCACAACTTTGATTGCTGGAAGTGAAGAGAATTTAAAGCACTTACTGAAGATCAAAGACTTTAGCCTTCAGTATGGATTAAACGTCAATGTAAAAGTTCTGGTGCTCTGGTGCTTAACATATTACACTGGTAACCCAAAGGTCAGCAGATCTAATCCACCAGTGACTCCATAGGAGAAAGATGGGCAGCCTCCTCCAGTGAAGGTTTGCAGCTGTGGGAGATGATGGGCAGTGGCTATGATTCCGGATCAATGCAACAACAGCGATTTTTAAAAAATAAAACCCTCCCAGTTCTCATCACTGTTCAACCGCTGCTTCCTGATAAATGAAGCAATGACTGAGGTTTCCAAGGATTTCATTTACTCGGATCCACAATTAACACCCATGGAAGCAGCAGCCAGGAGGTCAAACAATGGATTAAATTGGCAAATTTACTGCAAAAGACCTCCTTAAAGTGCTAAAGAGCAAGGATGTCATCTTAAAGACTTCAGTGATCCTGGCCAAGCCAAGGTGTTTTCAGTTGCTTTCTGTGAATGAGAAAGCTGGACAGAGGATACGGCAGACGGAAGGAGAATTTGTGCGCTCAAGTTGTGGTGTTGAAGAGTGCTGACTGCCTGAAGATCAAACAAATCTGTCTGGGAAGGAGTGCAGCCGGAGGGCTTTTTCAAAGCAAGAATGGTGACATTTTATTTTACGGACTTTGGACACATTATCAGGAGGGACTAGTCTCATCTGGAGTCCATCAGGAATGGACATCATGTTTGGAAGAGTAGAGGATCACAGAAAGAGAGGAAGACCTTCAATGAGAAGGACCAAATCAACGACTCCCCAGATGGGCTCAAGCCCAGCAGAGGTTGAGGCTGGCGCAGGACTGGGCGGGGGTTTGCTCTGTTGTACGTAGCTTGCTATGGCTAGTGGACAACTCGACAGCATGCACCAACAACCTGCTTTGATCACTCCCACTTTTGCAGGGTTGAGATAGTATCTCATTGTAGCTTTGATTTGCATCGGTCTAGGGACTAATAATAGTGGCGATCTCATCTGTTTACTACTGCCTCGATATCCTCCTGGAGTGTGAGCGTGTCATTTGCCTATTGTGCTATTGGCTTGTCTGTCATTTTGTACTAAGCTATTGACGTTTTCTATACTATCAAAGAATAGAACATGCCATTGTCAAAGATGGTTTCTCCCGGCCCACTGATTTTTTTTGTATTTTGATGAGCTTAAGTCTTTGATTTTTGGGAGGTACTGACTTATTTTTAAGAACATAAAGGGGCCCAGAATCTACAACCATTGCTAACTGCTGTGATAAATTAGACTTACCACATTGCGTGTCTTAATGGTGTGAACACAACACTCCACACACACACTGAGCAAAGCCCGTGTTTTCTAGGAATGTTTCCACATGGACCACACAGGTCCTGAGCGTGTGGGCGCAGAAATGCCTGCCTCATTGTGTGAAACAAATGGTTCTGACAGTACGTTTCGGAGAGGGTGTGTGACACAGCTGCAGCTTTTCTTCCTGGTGAGGAACAAACATCCTAGCAATTCATACGGAAAATGTTTGGCCTGGAAACAATGCAAGGACTAGCCGAGCCTTTGCTCAGGCCTGAGGAGAACAGAGAAAGGACAGATTTTCTTGGTCCATGCTGTGGCAAAACATGGATCTGTACACGTTCTGACCACCTGTCCAGCAGGACATCTGAAAAGAGAGGGGCCTGGACCAGGAGACAGGCGGCCCCACCCTCCAATCAAGCCTCCAGGTAAATCTTAGCAGTGTCTTGAGTGGGTTGAAGGACAATTCTCTGGGGCTTTGAAGGCCAGGGAGGACAGACACCCTCTATGAGGTGTCATCGAATCTTCTGCACAGGACAAAGAGACTTGTTTTGTTTTCACCGCCCTTGCTTCAAAGGATAGTTTATGTTGTGTTTCTTCTAAGGCTGCTGTCTTTTTCTTCTGGAAGTCTGTGATGGGTTCCAGAATCGTCACTAAGACCATGGGACATGGATGTTGTTGGGTGCTGTCAAGCTAGCTGCAAGCCCAAGGCCTGACATGACTGAGTAGGACTGCCCTGTGCGGTTCTCATTTTTGCAGATCACCTGTCTCTCCTACGGAGCCTCATCATGGGTTCTAAACACCAAGCTTTCAGTCAACAGTTGAGTGCTTAACTGTTGTGCCACCAGGATCCCTTCTGTGGGAAGAAAAGGAAAGACACAGGCACCTTATACACACGACAACTTGAGGGAATCTGAAGGGCACCGCGCTGATTGAAAAACCCAAACTCAGATGGTTATACAGTGTGGTTCCAACTACAGGGCACAGCTGAGTGGACAATGATGGAGTGAGGGACAGTGGAGGGAGTGAGTGTGGCGGGAGAGGGCAGTGAGGTTGGTGATGGGCATTCAGTACCTTCACTGCAGTGGTGGCCACACAAGTCTACACGTATCTAAACAGAGCTGGAATGGGCACACACATACACTCAGGTGTGTAGGTACACGCAGATAGAAGAGGAAATCCAGATGAGGTGACTGGTTTGTAGCAGTGACAATACCCTGCATGTGATACAATTTTACAAGATGCACCAGTAGGGGGAACAGGGGAAAGTGGACGCAGAATCTCCCTGGGTTACTCTTTTTAATGCTTGTGAACCAGTAATTATCTCCACGTAAAAGTAGAGGACAAGGAAGGGGAGGGAGAGCATAAGAGAGGGAGAAAGAAGGAGGCGAGACAGAGAAAAAAGGGGGGAGAGGAGGAGGGACGGAGAAGGAAGGCGGGAGAGGAGGAGGAGGATCAGCCCTCATTGCTGACAATTTCTCAGATGCTGAGTTCTGGAGATGGGGCTGTGGAGGGTTTCTACCGCTGTGTGCAGAGCCGCCTTGCCTGGCCCTTCCCTGGGCTACATGGCGACAGTCTCCCTTCTGTCAGCTTCCAGGCCCGTGTCTACCCAACCTTCCTGACTATCACCCATGCACAAGGCCCATGGGGTTAGCAAGGAGGAAGATGGGGACCCCTTTGTTCTGTAGACTGAGGGGGAAGAGGAGCTGTTCTCCAGCAGGAAAAGGATGCAATTCCCAGAAGAAAGAACTGGCAGATCAAAAAGAAACACACACGTGCACACTGCACGCAAGGCAGGAAGCGGTTTGTCGAATGCAAGTAGCTGAACCTCCAGGAAGCTGTGCAGATGGCCAGCCGCTTGACACTGAACTGCAAATCAAAACCACATGAAGATGCCACTTCACACTCACCCATGAGGGCAAGTGGGGGCCAGGAGGGAGAGTGGACAGGGCAGCCTCTCAGAAGACAGTCTGATGGTCTCTGATGGCTAAATGCCCAGCTGTCCTGCTGCTGCTGCTGCCGCTGTGAGGTGCTGCACAGTCATTTCCGCCTTGGAGTGCAACCCCACAAGACACTGCCCGTCCTCACTGTCCTCATGTCTGTCACTCCATCTTGCTAACTCTAATTTTCCAAGCCTGGTGTTTCTTTCCAGGGATTGGTCCCCTGTGACACACTTAATGGGTCCCAGTCAAACCATCCTTGCCTCGAAGACTATTCTGTCTGCACTTCTCCCAGGACAGATGTGCTCTTTCTCGTATCAGCCCCTCCCATTATACAGTCAGTATTCATGGCCAACACTACGGTGCAAGGACAGCAAGTAATTGATCTTCCTTGTTGGGTGTCCAGTTTTGCACGTCTATGAGGTGGTTGAAAAGACCATGGCTGGGTTAGGCACACCTTAGGCCTCAAAGTGATGTCCTTCCTTTTTAACCCTTAAGGGATCCTTGTGGTACTGGAGAAGAGCACAAAACATCCCACGGACGACCAAAAGAACAAACAAATATATCTTGGAGAGGGTACAGCCATAGTGCTTTTTGGAGGCAGAGATGATAAGACTTCATCTCACATACTTTGGACATGTTGCTAGGAGGTTCTATTCCTTGGAGAAGGACATGATGCTGAGAAGGGTGGAGGGTCGGTGAAGGAGAGGAAGGCCTTTGACCAGGCAGATTGACACGGTGACCACTGCAATGGCCTCTTGTGTGTTAGGAAGTGTGAGGATGGTGCAGGACAGAACAGGGTTCAGATCTTCTGTTCACAGGGTCACTATGAGTTGCACTCGACTTGACGGCATCTATCAACAACAAAAGGGTTCTTTACAGCAGGTTTGCTGATTCAACATGCTGTTTGATTTCTTGGCTGCCCCTTTCCAGGGCACTGAACACAAGACTGCAAGGGCCTTGGTGGCATTTGCACCTGCAGTGACCATGACAGGTGTCCTGTGTGCACGTGCAGGTTTGACCCATGTGGACCTGACTAGTGATGGGAAAGGGTAGGACTGGGCAGGTGGTCCCAGTACTGGCAGGCTCTGTCCTGGCAGTGCCCAGAGGTCTCATCCGAACTGTGATTGGGGCAGATCAAGCGTACATGAATGTCCCTTCCCCCTTCGATTGGTGATGACCAAGATGGCCCCTGCACATGGGTGCTGGGAAGTGGGGGCTCAGAGTGGATAATATCCAGAGAAGATGACGTTGTCAGGAGCAATCAGATGCCAGGAGCACAGATGAAGGAGAGGGAATGTGGTGAGTGAGTGAGAGCCCAGATGGGGATCAGGAGCATGGTGAACCAGCAGGGGCATGGTGAGTGAGAGGGCATGGTGAGCAGAGAGGGCATGGTGAGAGGGCATGGTGAGTGAGATGGCATGGTGAGTGAAAGGGCATGGTGAGCAGAGGACACGTGAGCGAGTTCAGTCACAGTCAATGAGCGAGTTCATGGTGAGTGAGTGGGGGCAGATGGGATTCAGGAGCCCGGTGAGCAAGTGGGGGCACAGTGAGTGAACAGGTCCACAGTGAGTCAGCAGGTTCATGGTGAGTGAGATGGGGCCCGGTGAGCGAAAGGGGGCATGGTGAGTGAGAGGAGGCACAGATGAGATGCAGGAGCAAGGCTACCTGTGCACGGCTTCAGAACTGGTCTTCAATCAGAGTTGGTATTGGAGACAGTGGTCATGAGGAGGGCCGGGACAGCCAGCGTGGACATGGTCAGGGCCAATTGGTCCCAGATGTGGGAAGCGTCTTCGGGCTTCCCCCAGCTGTAAGCACTCATCTGAGGTTCAGGGGGGGTCTTTCCCCAGAAGACAGGCTCAAAAAAGACCCCCACATGTCCCAAGGCCAGAGATCATGTGACCCCTGCCTCCAGCAGTCACCTAATTGCATTCCTGTGTCAGTGGGCCACAGGTGGTCGCTGGCCACAGACAGAAACCTGGTAGCAGACATGTCATGCTTAGCACCCCACTTTCTGGGGACAGTTTCCGTCATCCCCACCCACAGGCTCCACCTGTAAACTTAGATCTGACCATCCACTACACGGAGCCTGAGCAGCTGCCACAGAGATGGGCCCTCCACAACTTCTGGGTGTGACCCTGTTTCTGGGGCGCACTTACGGCACAGCCCTGGACACTGCTTTGCTTCTGCCCTAGTGGCCATTGCTGCAGCCACCTTTTATCTTCCATCATCTCTTGGCCTTTTTACTACAACCCAGGTATTGCCACACCTTCTGCCCCACCAACAAGGTCCCAGGAAGGCGTGGAGGGTGCATCTCTCCTGCCTCGTCAGCCTCTGCCCTGGGTCCCTGCTCAGTGGAAGGGAGATCTCCGTGCAGTGTCACTTTGCACCCTTCACATCTGTCAACACCAGTGATGCCAAGCAGCTGCCTGGGACCAGCAGCCACACTCTTCTCCAGGGCAGGAGGCCAGGGTGGCGGCGGCTTTATCTGGACTTGCCCTAACAGGATCGGTCGCCTCCATATAGAGGTGAGTAAATGACAAGACAGAAACATTGGGAATTAGAGAGAGAGGGCCTTCGTGGGCACCAGCTGTCCAGGAGGCCTCTGTGAGCTGCGACTAAAGGTGACACTTAGTATCACTCACAAGTACAGTGTATATTCTTGTTTTGGTACCATTTCCAATGAGGTGTAATTCACTTGTCATATAGTTCATACATTAAAGTGGTACAATTTAATGACTAATTTAGAACCATCACAAAATCGTGTAACTTTCACTACAATTGATTTCAGAACATGGTCTTGCCCCAGGCAGGAGTCCCATACCCCTCAGCAGTCACCCTGTAGCTCCTCCGTTGTTCTCTGCCTCCTCGCAAGCGCAGTGATACTTCCTGCCTCTACACCCACTGCCAGCAGGCTGACCCTCTATCAGGCTCCTGAGACTGTAAATCTTTGAGGGGAGACTAGTCATCTTTCTCTCATGGAGCAGTTGGTGGATTCGAACCCCCGAGCTTAATAATGGCATCACAACAGGTGACGTACCATGGCACAGGCCTCCTTTTGCCTGCATAGATTTGCCTATAAAGGAGCTGAAATTATATGATGCGGGGTCCTTTGAGAGCTTTCTTCCGCTTGGTATGACTTTCCAAAGTTCTTCTATGTTTTGCTGTGGATCAGGACTTCATTCCTTCTTCACGCCGAACCACATTAGCTTGTGTGGCTAGTTCACATCTAGTTACTAATTCATTGATTTACACCTATGTGGCCTTTCCCCACTCCTTATGTGACGAGCAGCACGCATTTTCAGTTCTCTTGGGTACGCAGCTGGGGGTGGGATTGCTAAGCCGACGACTCTCCACCCATCTGTGTGTTTGCCACACAATGGTGGCCTGTGAGGGGCTGGAAGCTACATCACTGGTATTTTGACTACCAAGCAGGGTCACCCACAGTTGACCTAGTTTCACTGGAGATGCCAGGCTGGGAGAGACTAGGAAGAAAAGGGTGCCAACTGTTTTTCCGAAAGAGCTGGCTCGTGAGAACCTCATTGCTGATTTTGGAACGTGTCTGATGTTGTATCAGAAGAATGAGCCTGTGGGTCAGCAGCGCTCAGAATCCACCCAGGAAGAGCTGCTTCCTCAAAGAGAGTCGAATGTAATGACGAGGCTGCAGCAAGCTTCCAGAACCGTCATCTGCTGACGTGGCTTCAGTCAAAGTGAAAAGAAACAGCTGCAAATGCCCATCAACACTTGGAACGTGGAATGCATGAAGTACGAATCCAGGAGAATGGAATACATCGCTGCTTCTGCACGCAGGGATGAAAATGGGAAACAATCCAAGTTTAGGTGGAGAGTAGTGCAATCGTGACTTCACTTCTCTTCATGAGAAAATGGAAATTCATGCTTGTAAACACATTGGCCAGCTGTAGGGGTGAGCAAGACAAGATAAATTAAAAGCCGAGAGCTGAAGAGCTCTTTCTAGGCAAGCTGCAATCAATCACCAATCATTTTCTTCCCTGGGGACATTGTTTTCTTCTGTGAAGAGGCTGAGGTTTAGGCTTGTTGTATACAAAGGGACTATTCTGGGGGAAGATAAAACAGTGGCTGTTTTGGAAGCCACGTGGGCTGGCATGAGAGATTAGAATCTAGGAGCGCCTAAAACGCATAGCTGTTTTCTTCCACAGGTTTCTTGTTGAGTGTTGGGGGTGGTGTGGGAAACAAATCAAGAGTGTAGGAGAGGGAGGGAGATTCCCACAGTCTCACTTGCCGTGGGACCCATTACAAGCTGGGGCGAGCAACAGACACCTGGAAGCCATTGTCTCTGAGGCTTGGAAAGCATAGATGGACTGATTCCTATAGTACACAACCAGCCGTAAACTGACTGGGTTGGGATGATCAGACCTACTCCCCGCATGTCTTAGAAAAGAGGGACTCCACAAACCAAAGGCAACACCCACTTTAGTCTGTTGTTTCTGAACGCACAAATGCCTATCTTACAATCAAGACTTACACAAATATGAAGTAGAAAACAGGAGGGAACTTTGATAAAAATCAGTCCATAAAAGCAGACCCATAGATGATTGTGGTTCTGGACTTAACAGGCAAGACTTAAAACTAACAATTTTAAATATTTCAGCCAAGAAAGAAAAGTATGAACTAAATGACTGAAAGAATCCCATGTAGCATTTAACTGAACTCACCCGTCTTTCCACAGGAGAAATATATGACAGTTGGTGCCAGAGAGATTCTCAGCCTTGGAGAACCTATGGGGAAGCTATACTCTGTCCTACAGGGTCTCTACCAACTGGAATCAGCTCAACAGCAGTGAACTGACAAGTTGGAGAATTTAAAAAGATAGTTGGAATCCACAGAAAAATCAAACAGGCATTCTCAGCTAAAAATACAGTATTTGAAATGAAGAACTCACTGAATCAGTTTAAAGACTGACTAAGCATAAAGAAAGACAGAATTAGTAAACTCAAATGCAGAACCCTAGAGTATAGACACTGGAAAGACGTATGCGAGCCCTGGTCAGGCTGCAGGCAGGAACAGTAGACACAGAAACTCCAGGTGATGTTACCCCTCCTTTGTGATCTTTGTCTTACCTTGACACGGAGTCCCAGAAGGAGAAGAGACACAGAGAGAAATTATATTTGAGGAGATGATAACTTGGATTTTCTGAAGTGTAAGATAATCTTGAATTCACAAAGTCAAGAAGCTCGGGGAAGCGTCTGCACAAGAGTCGGAGTCTTCTCAAGGCTGGCGGCAGGTGGCAGAATAAACGAAGGACTCTTCATGTACTTGGCAAATCTGCTGCAGAGGATCTCTTAGAAAATGCCATATTGAGGATTACGATGTGCCTGACTTAAGTCAAGTGTTTTCAATAACTCATGTGTGTGTGAAAGCTGGGCAAGGAACAAGGAAGACTGAAGAAGAATTGACCTTTAATCATGGTGTTGGAGAAGAATACGGAATATACACGACGGACTTATAGAGAAACAAATGAGCCTGTTTTGGAAGAAGAGCACCCAGAATGCTCCTTAGAAATTAGGACAATGAGACTTCATCTCACACACTTTGGGCTTTGCTCTCGGGAGCTAGACAAAGTAGAGGGTCAGGAGAAAACAGGACAATCCTCAAGAAGCTGGGTTGGCATGGTGGTTACAACAGTGAGCTCACACATCACCATCCTGTGGACCTGTAGCAGGACCAGGCAGTGTGGGGCTGTGTGTGGGTGCAGGGCTGCTAGGGACTGGAGCCAACTCCGCAGCACCTGACAACTACAGGCACTGAACATCCCTTCCTTTTTTCACGTTATCCCATAGATCAAGTATTAGAGTAGGAATGCTCACAGCTTGAACAAGAGCGGTAGGATGTGCAGGTGTGCGTAGTAGTGGTTCTTTCTGTTCTGTATATTCTCTCTCTGCCTCAAAAAGCTTCAGGAACAGACCAAACTCTTACAGGGGCTTTATCCCCTCCCCTCAGATAACTTTTTTCCATGAAAGGCAGTTCATTCTTCAGGGAGATATAACCTCTCAAGAAAAGCAGTGAGGCTGTTTAGGAACACAACACAACTGCTATAAAAATAAAGACAAGGCAACAAGAAATCACTACCAAGTGAAGATGAACGAATAGAGAACGTCAAACGTCAGTGTAAAATGTTGTTGTTGTTGCTGCTGTTATGTGACCAGTTCCTCCCAGGTATGTGAGACAGAACTTAAAAATCCTTGCTTCCAAGGAGAACCTTGGTTTCACCCTCTCCAAGACAGACCTATTTGTTTTCTTGATGGTCCATGGTATGTTCAAGACTCTTCTCCAACACAACAACTCAAAGACATCAATTCCTCTTCTGTCATTCTTAGTCATTGTCCAGTTTTCTGATGCATAGCAAGTAATTGTGAAGACCAGAGACTGGATCAGGCACAACTTAGTCTCTAGACTTACATAGCTGCTTTTCAGTGCTCTGGAAAGGTCTGTGATAGTAGTATATTTACCTTATGCAATTTGTCTTTTGATTTTCTGACTGTTGGTGCCAAGAGTCTTGATTGTGAATCTGAGCGAGCTGTAATTGTTAACAAACTCAATCTCTTCTCCATCCATCATGGTGCTGCCAATTGGCCCAGTGGTGAGAATCTTTGTCTTCTTGATGTTGAGCTTCAATCCATGTTGAAGACTACAGTCCTTGACCTTTTGCAGCAAGTGCTTCAGGTCCTCTTCAGTGTCTGCCGGCAAGGTTGTGTCATCTGCATAACACAGGTTGTTGATGAGTCTACCTCTAATTTTGATGCCACATTCCTCCTCATAAAACCCAGCCTTCTGAATGTTCCACACACATATGGGAAAGGTATTGAGACAAGATGCATCCCTGATGCACTCCTTTCCTAATTTTGAATCATACAGTGTTTCCTTGCTCTGTCTAATGACTGCCTCCTGGTCCAAGTATAGATTTTGCATGAGCACAATTAAGAGTTCTGAGTTTCCCCTTCTTCTCAAGGTTAGCCACAATTGGTTGTGATCCACACAATCAAATGCTGTTGCACAGGCAATGAAACACAGTAGACATTTTTCTGGTATTACGTACTTTCTGCCAAGATCCATATGATATTGAGGATAATGTCTCTCATGCCACAGCCTCTCCTAAACCCAGCTCATATTTCTGTTACTTTTCTGTCAGTGTACTGTTCCAGTCATTTCTGGATAATCTTCAGCAGAATTTTGCTTGTGTGTGATATTAGTGATATTGTTAGACAATTTCCACACTATGTCAGATTGCCTTTTTTTTTATAGAAATATATAAGCCTGTTCAATTTCCTCTAAGGAATAAAGTGAAGGTAAATAATTTGTAAGATGGAACAGTGGCAAGAAGTTAGGTAGGAAAAGCAAATGGTGATAGCCCCTAGTTTTAAAAAGACTCAGTGGTTGGGTGAAATGGCCAGAGGGACTTAGCTGAAGATTGGTGAGCAGATGAATAACCTTATGAAGTCTGCAAAAGGAGTAATCATTGAAAATGATACAAAAATTCTTTTAAAGGTAGAGAGTCAAAAAGTGTTTAATAGGGTACACAAGTTTGTGTCATCTGCACAGTGCAGGTTGTTGATAAATGTTCCTCTGACCCTATTTATACATTTTTCTTCAGAGTCCAGCTCCTTGGCTGAGTTGCTCAACAAACAGATTTAATAGATTTAGACAAAGGATACAACCCTGATACATGCCTTTCTTTCTCTCTCTCTCTTTCTTTCTCCCGCCCCCCCGCCCCCGTAGTTTGTTTACAAAACTCAAATACAAATTTGAACAAATTCTTTCAATTTCCCTCACCCTCACATCCATCAGATTGTACAACCCAATGATTAATCCCCACTTCCCCCTGTATATCCACAGCCCTCTGCTTATAGCCTCTCCCACCCCTCCTGTATCCTTATACTCCTTCTACAATAACTGTCTTATACAATATTTATCCTTGTGGGACTGAGTTAGTTCACTCAGCATAATACTCTCCAGTCCCTCCCAAGTTAGGTAGTAATTTACAAAGTTATTACTCCTGCATGCTGCATAGTATTCCATTGTCTGAATGTACCATGGTAGACCCATCTATCTATGGTTAACTGATATTCAACAAGGAAATCAAAGCTATCAAATGGGGAAATGATAATCTCTTCAACAAATGGTGCTGGCCAAACTGGACTTCCACCTGCAGAAAGGTGAAACAGGATCTACATCTCACGCCACACACAAGAATCAACTCAAGGCATGCCTTTCTTGATTGTAAAACATACAGGGTTCCACGTTCTGTTTGGACAGCTGCTTCTAGGTCTATGAGATTTTGCATAAGCACAATTAGGTGTTCTGGGATTCCTATTTTTCTTAATGTTTAGGAGAATTTGTTATGATCCATACAGTCATAATCAATAAAATACAAATACACATCTTTCTTATATTCTCTGTATTCAAGGAGGATCCATCGACATCAACAATGATATCCCACGATCTCTTGTGAATCCAGTTTGAATTTCTAGCACTTTCCTGTCAGTGATGACAGGTTATGATTATTGTGACCAGGTTTTAACATCTTGCAAATTTTGTTGTTTGATAGGTGATTTTTATAATCCAATCTGTAATGTTAATTCAGAACGGTTTAACCCATAAAACATGGCCCACTTGGTAGCACCACAAAGTCAGCCTTGGTTGCTAATGTGAAGGCTGATGATTGCAATCCCAGCGCGGTCCGTGGGGACGTTGCAGTCTGTCCATCCACACATTACAGCCTCGCAAGGTCCTACCACGTCCTCCAAGATCACGGAGTCAGAACCCATCAGCCACAGTTTGGGGGTTTTATCTGAAGCACACCTGACGTGTTGAACTAGGATGCAGGTGGCAGAGGGAGAGACAAAAGAAGCTGAGGAAGGAAAGAGCGGGTCTCGGTGGGGCCACGGAGGACGGGGCATAGAGATAACGGCTCTGCTAGGTGACCAGCCATGGGGGACCGGAGGAGTCACACCCGACTGCCCCAGCTCCCTGGAAGGTCAGGCTCAGGGACCCCCCCAGCCACCCCCCCAGGTACACAAACCCAGGACACCCCCCCAGCCAACCCCCCCAGGTACGCAAACCCAGGACCTTGGTGCTGGTGGGCAAAACCTGTGCCCTCACCAAGATCCCATGCCGACAGGGTGCGGCCAGGACTGGGCATGCTGGGAAGCTCTTTATTAGGAAAATGCGCTCAGAGCCATTTGTGTAGTTTTGACTTTTCATTACTCAGAAATAGACAAGAATAACTAGCCGGCAGTTGCTATAGATATGCTCTTACCAGTGTTAGATTTTATTTTAAAAAAATAATTGGCTTTATTGTGCTGGAAATAGTCACTGCACATATTATATACATTTTTAAAGTTGGCTGGCTCTGACTTTAATGCACTCGATAAAGAAACTTAATTCTGTTTTCATGATAAACTAAGTTAATTTGTTAGGCAAATAATTGAGTGAACACTTTCTGCTTTATTGCTTGCTGTTCTTCCAAAGCGACCCCTCTGCCTGTTCAGCGGGGGCTGGCTGGCCGAGCCTGCCCTCCATGGACACTGTGTGGACATGTGGGGTCTCTGGGGACAGTAAAGGGGATGACCATCAGCAGGACTTTTCAGGGAATGTGGCATCAGGACCAGGGTGGCTACAGCTTGTAGAAGGGGCCATGCCGGGAGCTCTCTCATAGGGGCCGCTGGTTCTGTGGATGGGGTCTCCCATCGTGGGCACCAACATTCCTGCAAGACAGGACAGGCAGTGGGCTCCACGAGGCAGGGCTGGTCACAGAGGCACACGAACTCCCTGCACACATCCTACCTGCAGAGGGATGGGGCTTAGTCTCTGTCCTAAGACACCTTGCTAGGGGAAGGAGGGCTGAGACGGAGAGGAGAGAGTGGGGCTGAGGACCGGGGACATGGCCGCCCAGACTGGGTGGGCTGGGCCTGGACAGGTGTTGGGGGTGGACAGGCTGCTCTGTGACTCTGAAGACCTGTCCACACAGGTCAGGCTGAGCTGTGACCAGCAGTGCAGGCTTACCCTGGCCCAACCCCAGGAATGGTGCTGGGAAGACGAGTTGATGCTGTGCACGGGACTAGGGTAGGGAATGGGGAGCAGATGTACCCCAGGCGATGACGTGGGACCACCATCTACCCAACCTCCTAGTGTGTGGCAGACAGTGGTGGGGCTCGTGCCAGGAGGAGCGGGAGATCTGCTGTCCACCTGGCACCCTGGCATGGGGCACCGGGAAGGAAGCAGGAGGGAGCACAGGGCCACCACTCACTCAGTCCCTGGGGTGCCTGGTGGGCAGGGCAGAGAGCCTCCAGACCACAGTCCTCAGACAAGAGTGCTCTGAGGAGCCCTTTCAGTCTCCTGAGAACACCTGAGGGTCCCAGTCAGCTGCTTGTGGGGGGACAGCCGTCCCTGTCGTCGACACTGTGGAGGGTCCGGAGGATCCGAGTAAAGCTGCTTGTGCGGGTTTTCCTGCGGGGACAGCCGTCCCTGTTGTAGACCCTGTGGAGGACAGGCCTGCTCTATGACATGGGGTCACCGTGAGGCACAGTCCACTCACTGCAGTCACAGCAACAGCAACAATTCCCTGCTGAGACCTTGGCAATGGCTGTTAGGTGCCGTCAAGTCCATGTGACTCCCAACAAGCTGATGACAGCAGATGAACCTTGCCTTGTGCATGGTCCTCACAGTCCATTGTGGTTTCCCTGGGTCGGTCCGTGCCATCGAGTCTTCCTCTCCCTGGCTGACCTTCGACCTTGCCCAGCATCATGAGGACTGATCTCTCCTGACAACATGCCCAAAGCAGGTGTTTCACCAACCTTGCTTCTCCTAGTGGATTGACTGAAGACAGTGTGTCCAGTATATGTTAACACAAGCAGCATCTTTTTAGGAATAAAATCGGGTTCTCCAGCAGGTGAGTGAGGAGAGTGGCGCCGGCTGGCACCTTGCAGTGCTGCATCTGTTCAGAGGGAAGACAGCTGTCCTCACATGCCTGCTTCTTACGTGCAGTGTGTAGAAGGGGTTTTGCAACACGTTGCTCTGGTTGAGACAAGCCGGCGTCACACAGCTGTGCCGCTGCAGGAGGAAGGGCACACAGGGTCTCTCAGGTCATTGAGCCACGTCTTCTCTGAAAAACACCAAAGACGAGATTCTCATAGTTACCTGGGGGCTGAAATCTACAGCAGGATTAGTGCCCTGTGCTCAGCTGTACTACGTGGTTTACCTTACATTTCTGGGGATCCCAGTAGCACCATGGGGTAAACACTGGGCAGCTGGCTGAAAGGTTAACAGTTCAAATCCACCACTGAAGCCATTCTCTGGAGAAAAACGAGGCATTTGCTACTGGAAGGATCCCAGTCATGGGACCCTGTGGGGTAGCTCTGCTCTGTCCTTCATGGCTGCCGTGAGCTGGAATTGATGGATGACTACAGAGGTCTCTCCTCCTGTGCGGTTTTGTAACATCATACGTGGGTTAGCTGGAAATCATTCCCACTGACTTGTTCGGGCGTTTTGGATTGCTGGCCATTTTATTACACACACCTGCACTGACGTCACTGTCCATTCACCAGAAAGTCAAGCTCAAGGTGTAGAGACACAGTGCTCAAGTTCTCATTTCCCCAAAACCTTGGATTTGTCTGTTGGCCACAGGCACTGTCAGCTGTCACTGAATGGCAGGCTCACTTTGCTCAGTTTTCAGAAAAAGTCTGCCAGACGCACGTTCGGAGCAAGCAAACCCCACCTGCTCCTTCAAGTACCAACAGCCCCCCTGCCCCTGAAAGTGCTCACAGCGCGTCAGAGGGCGCCTTCCCTCGGCTCGGCTGGCTTCTGGGCGCAGCCCAGGGGTTTGTGTGCCCCCAAAATCGTGTCAGAGCCCTGGGGCTGGATCCCAACTGCTGCATCCCAACACCAAGGCCAGTGCACCACTCAGAGTCACAGAACAGGCTGCGCGTCCCCACCAAGTGTGAGGGGGGGTGTGCTTGTGCAGATGTGTGTGTGATTGTGTGCATGCACGTGGGGACTCGTGTGAGTGTGTGTAATGAATGTGTACTCTCCGAGAGTGTGCGCATGGCATTGTGCGTGACTTGGCTTGTATGCATGTGTGCACAGCTGAGAGCGTTACACAGGGGGTGTTACATGTATGTGTATAAACATAAGTGAATGTGTATGTGCACTTGAGAGTCTCTGTGTGTGTGTGTGTGTGTGTGCTTGTGTGTGCCCTTGTGAGGGTGTTACCTGAGTGCTTGCATGAAATTTGGTTTGTGCATGTGTGTGCTTGCATGTGTATGTGTGCCTGTGTTGCACACACGTGTGTATGTGCCTGCATGGACAGGTATGGCTACATGGCATCGTCCTCTCTTGTCAGATATAGAGTGTGCAGGTTCTATGGAAACACATGCATGTGTCAGCTCAGCCCCCGCTTCCACGGCAGCCGCTGGGGGGTGAGGACGCGGGGGCTGCTCTCACTGGCTTTCAGTGCCAGGAAACCCCCTCGATCCCACACCTCCTCTAGTGACTCATCTGGGCAGGTTCACTGAGAAGTGATGCAAGCTGGAAGCAGACAGGGAGGTCCTGGGAAGTGGACGGTGTGTGGGCTTCCCTGGGTGCCCTGGACATGTGGCTGTCAGCACTACAGACAGTGGGCGGTGGGTTTTATCCTCGCTCTGAGGCTGAGGGCATCTCCTCACAGACCGGCCTGTCACGCAGCTTCGGAACCCACCCCCACCCTGTGTTCTTCTCTCGATGGAGGCAAAGGAAGACTGAGGGGCAGGGCTGTGAGCTTCAGGGTGCTCCTCCTCGTGCCAACCCTGCAGTGTCCACTCCCAGAGCTGCCCAGAGCTGGGCCTGGCGCTGCCACCCTCGTCAGGAATGCCAGATGAAGCACGCAGGCCAGGCTGCCACGCCCTCTGAGCGCCCAGGCAGCTCATCTCGTGTGGTGCCGCACGTGAAGGAGGCGGCTGGCTGTCTGGTCTTAACAAGCTGACAGCAGCCAGACATTCTTTTTTCAAAAACAAAAAAACCCTGAGTGGTGATTGACAGTGTTGTTTCTTGACAGTGTTGTTTACTGACAGCGTTGTTTACCAACAGTGTTGTTTACCAATAGTGTTGTTTATCAGCAGTGTTGTTTACCAACAGTGTTGTTTATCAGCAGTGTTGTTTATCAACTATTGTTTATCGACAGTGTTGGTTTTGGAATGTGCGAGCTGTTTTTGCTGTACCGGAGGGAACACAGCCGGCCATGTCTCCCCCGCACTGCTGCATTTCCACAGGCCCTCTGGAAGGTCCACACTTACACCACTCTCCTCTCCCTTGCAAAGCCAGGGGCCACCACAGCAGAAGGGGAGCCTACCACCTCGTCCCTGGCCTGGGTGCTGGAGGGCTCTGTGCTGAGGACAGCACCCCTCTTTCCTGGCTGGATCTGTAAGGTCAGGCAGCAGTATGTCCCCTGAGGGACTTCGACTTGGCCGTGGGGCCTCGAGAGTTGGACAAAGGATCTCCTCGAGGACATGGAGTAATGGTGACTTTTGCAAACACAGATAATTTCAGAAATTAATTGGGAAAGCTTTCTCAGTGACAGACTTTTGTCCACCTGTGAATTTCCCGCACATCTTCTTCAATTCCTGTTCAAGGCCATTGATGTCACAGGTAAGACAGTAAATGGGCAGGCGGGATGCAGGTGCAGAAAGACCTGCACAAGCCCCTGCCCAGGCAACAGCCCCTGCTTGTACACCTAGGGCTTATGTGGAGAAATGACATTTTCAGGTGGTGGTGGTTATGTACTATCGAGTTGCCTGCTACTCATAGCAATCCTATGTACAACAGCTCTGAATCTTGCCCTATCTTGAGCTAATCTCACCATCTCCAACAGACCTAATCCTACTTCTCCAGTCACTTAGTCAATCCATCTCATCCTGGGTCTTCCTTTCCACCCTTCCAAGTATAATGTTCCTCTCCAAGGGCTGGTCCTTTGTGGCCACGTGCCCAAAGTATGTGAGACGGAGCTTCAAAATCCCTGCCTCCAGGGAGCAGCCTAGTTTCACCCTCTCCAGGACAGACCTATTTCTTCTCCTGGCAGTCCACAGTATGTTCAACACTCTCCTCCAGAACTACAACTTAAAGGCATCAATCCTTCTTCTATAATCCTTAGTCATTGTTCTGTTCTCTGATGCATAGCAGGTAATTGTGAAGACTATGGCCTGGGTCAGATGCACATTAATCGTCAGCCTGACATTGTTGCTCTAGAGAGGTCCCTGACAGCAGAATTTCCCAATACAATTCTATTTTTTTTTTCATCAAGAATTATTTTTATTTATTTTTCATTTCAATGAACATCTACAGAGATTTTGGAATTCCATTCATTCATTTTTGCACCCTTCTCCCCACCCCCCCCCCCCCATTTGCTCCTCTCCTTGAAAAGCAAAAGAAAAACTCCCTCATTGGTACACAACCCCCCCCGCACATCCCCCAACCACACCCCCAAACCTAAATATAATCCACTCTGCAACCCTCATTCCATACTCTTACGATAAACATAATGCCCTAAAATATAATACTTTTAAACTATTCTCTCCCCCATACACTTCGATACTGTAAACATATTTCTATTTTTTTATTTCCTGACTGCTGATGTCAAGAGTATTGACTATGGAACCAAGCAAGCTGAAGTTATCAACAATCTCAATCTCTTCTCCATCCATCACGAAGCTGCCAATTGGCCCAGTGGTGAGAATCTTTGTCTTCATCATTTTGAGCTTCAATCCATATTGAAGGACTACAGTCCTTGACCCTCTGTAGCAAGTGCTTCAGGTTCTCCTCAGTTTCAGCAAGCAGGGTTGTGTCATCTGCATAACACAGGTTGTTGATGAGTCTACCTCCAATCATGATGGCACATTCCTCCTCATAGAGTCCAGCTTCCTGGATGATCTGTTCCACATGTGGACTGAAAAGGTATGGTGATAGTATATATACCTGGCTTACATCTTTCCTGATCCCGAACCATGCAGTGTTTTCCTGCTTTGTTCTGACTGCTGCTTCCTGGCCTAAACATAGGTTTTGCATGAGCATAATTAAGTGTTCTGGGATCTGTATTCTTCTCAAGGTTAGCGACAACAGAGTAGATTTCTCACCTTCCAAGAAGCAACTGGGGTCTTCAAGTGCATGGGTGGCCATCTAAGATGTAACCACTGGTCTCTCTGTGTCTGAAGCAAAGGAGAGGGAAGGAGACCAAAAACAAATGGACACAATTCATCCTGAAGACTTGTGGACTGTAGTAACCTCAGCCTCCACACCAAAACCAGGAGACATAGTTGGTGCCCACAGTCACCACCCTGAGAGGGCTCACAGCACAGCGCTCTGCATAGATGGGGAAGCAGGACAGAGGAGTGGTGTTTGGAGGAAAGGTCACATTTACTCATCTGACACTGGTAGAACCCAGGACTACAGCTCCACTCACTTCCACAATGCAACTTTCAGCCAAAGAGTAGAGAGACCTATAATGTGAACAATGACCACAGGGCGGCACTCACCCCTTAGACCACCCAGCCATTCCAGATCTGAAGACAGCACTTGTCCAGGGATAAAGCTCAGAGGCAGAAAGGAGTAAGAGAGAAGGATGATGAGGTCATGAACCCAGGAGGGGGTGTGGAAACAGCTGTCACACTGCGGGAGCATCGAGGCCATGAAGC
>NW_006399877.1:1261643-1262961 GCF_000299155.1 Elephantulus edwardii
AATGAAGAGTTGAGTGGGGGAGGGAAGGAGAGCAGGACGGGAGAGAGAGAGGACTCCTACCTCCCATGGAGAAGGTTCCCATTCCGTCCCTGGACAACACCCTTAGTGTGCAGCCCTAACCCCACTTTCAGTGGAGGCTTCTGTGTTGTCATAAAGCCAGACAAGCGTCCTCAGGAATCCCAGACAAATTAGGCTAGGAGGAAAGGCATGCTGTCTGCTTCTGAACCCTCAGTGGAGTCACTAAGAACACAAATCACGAAGGACCGAGTGGGCAGTGCAGCACTTTGTCGTGTCGTGTGCAGGGCTCCGTGGCTAAGGGACTGACCAGACAGCAGCTCATGACAGAAACGGGACCTGGGAGAGCCTCGGTGGGAGAATGAAATACACCCTTGACCAAGCTTGCCACCACCGGCTCCTCGCCTCCTCCCGCTCTGTTACGGCAGGCATGCAGGTGTGCTGGACTTGGCTGGGAAACCGGTGAACTCAGCTTCTGAAGAAGAGGCCTTGTGAGGCCACGAGGCAGGAGCACCTACCACAGCATCAGGAGTGTAGGCGGGGCAGCACCCAAAGACCTGTGCGTGTGTGTACATGTGCACGTGAACATGAGTGCACATCAGGGTGTCTACATGCGGCATAGATATGTGTGTGGGCTTGTGCCTGCGTGTGAACTTGCATGTGCACATGTGTGTCAGTGTTCAAGAATGTATGCATGTGAGTGTGTAAGTGTGTGCATTTGGACATGTGTTAGCATGTATCTGTGAATGCAGGCACATGTGTGTAAGTACACCTTTGTGTGCTTGTGAATGAGTGCATACCTGTGAGGGCATGCATGTAAATGTGTCTGTGTGGTGTATGTACACATGTGTGTAATGGTGTACTCAAGTGTGTGAGTGTATGTGCCTGTAGGCATGTCCTTGTGTGCATGTGTACCAGAGATGCGCGCGCACGCGTGTGTGTGTGTGCGTGCAGGCATGAATGTAGGCAGTGGTATGTGTGTCTGTGTGTGTGCATGTGTGTGTGCTTGTGTATAAATGCATAAGAAATGTACAAGTGAGTACAAACACACATTTGAATGCACATGCGTGCGAGTGTGTGCATGCATGCACACATGTAGCAGTGTGGGTGCCTGTGGGTGCACTGTGAGTGTGTAAGTATGCACATGTGAAGGAGGCAGGGTTGTGGGAGTGGGGAATTCCTTTGTTCATACACAACAGGGCTCCCCTCACCGGGCAAGTCAGAGCAGGAGGCCTGGTGATGGAATGGAACAATCAGGGCCGAGACCTTGGCTCCATGGACAGTGGGTGTGGAGGCTCTGTGG
>NW_006399877.1:1263403-1268291 GCF_000299155.1 Elephantulus edwardii
GTGGACAGTAGGTACAGAGGTGCATCTGACTCCCAGCACCACAGTGCTGGCTAGAGAGAGCAAACATCACGTGGCGAGCTCACTCAGTCAACTTCCCTTCAAAGACAGCATTCCTGGGAAGCCTGGCAATGGCAGAAGGGAAGGTTGGTGTGTGCCTGGGGACAGAGGCAAGGAGGACATGGCATTAGGCGGGGTAGGGTCTTCTGGTCTCTGTGACTGTAACCACGCTGATGGAAACGCATTGCATGCACTGAGACTCACTGTCTTTCAGGAAGCTGGCATCACCAGGTGCTACCTGTCCCCCAAGACACCTCAAACCTGCTGACCGCACATTGTGACCTCTCCACTGGCACAGAGGCATGCCATCTGGCCTTGTCCCGGGGGCATGAGGCAGGAGGATGTGACTTTGAAGGGTCACAGCACACACCTGGGTGCACAGCACACCTTGACACACGTCCCATCTGTCCATAGAACAGGCATCACGTCACCACCTCACAAGGCAGGGCTCGGGGCTTCGAGCACAGGCAAGAACTTGCTACACAAGCCCATCACAGAGCCAACGAAACTCACACCAACACTGGTGAATTAAAATGCTTGCTTGCTTTACAGCTACTCTGATGCCATTTTAATATAAAAGCACAAAGCCAGCAAGCTGAAATATGGTGGCTATTAAAAGTTCCGTGCTACCTCCCAACACCGTTAGTGAATTTCATTAGGGGTAATTGCTTCTGTTCAGGTTCAAACACTCCTTTGCTCTGCTGTTCAGTGTCTTGCAGTCTGTGAAGCACAGCCTCACACATGCCTGGCTTAATTTAAAGTTTGCAGGAGCTGTACGCTATGGGAGTTGACACAGATCAAGGTTAAGTGACTAATTTGAGAGGACCCAAAACACGACACACAGTGAGCTGAATGCCAAGCCCCATGTCCTGTCCTGTAGGTGACCCCTCTGTCGCACCCTGGTCTCCTTCCATCACTGGTCCCTCAGGGAACCCATGGTCTAGCTTTTCCAGTGAAAGGAATTTCTGTGGTTATGGAAGAAGCAATAAGAAGGGTCCCTATTCTTGAGGGAGAAAGAAGATGCAGATGTGTGAATATTTAAATACCCGCGTAGTGTTGAATAACAATCAGCAGTTGAGGAGATACAAGTCAGCACTGGCACTGGCGCGGAGCGAGCTGTCGCTACAGGAAGATCTGCAGATGCTCTGGGTGGGCGGATGCTCCAGGCTGGATGGGGCACACTTTGGACTGGTGCCCACCTTTGTCCGGTGAAGGGGAGCAGAGTTGTTCCAGGCGAGGAAGGCTGGGGCGTGTGTGCCCCTGCGACAGCAGGGGGAAGGGTCAGTGAGCCACACAGCGCAGGACAGAAAGGTGATCAGAGACAAGTAGAGGGCAGGCGTGGGGACGAGGGGACGGACGTGAGAACGCAGAAGGAGCTTCAACTACGGCTTAGCTTCCTTCAAGATGGGGGAGCCAGGCATCTAAACACTGGCAGGCGGAGCCAGGCGGTGTCAGGTGGTGCGGGGGAAGGACCCACACACTGGCAAGGTGCTGGAACTTGACAATGAGGATCAGTCATCGGGGTGGAGTGATGGTGTGACTGGTCCGAGGGACAGCTGTGTGACAAGTGGTGTGATGCCCTCCACATGACATGTGGCACTCATTGGCAGAGTCCAGTCCAAGGGCCCAGGCAGGGGCCCTGCAAGAAATGACTCCAGAACAATGGAGTCAGATGGGGTCAGAGTTTGGGCAGATGGTAAGAGGCTCAGAGACTTGGAGAGGAGATGAGGGGAGCACGTGGGCCCATCCCCAGAATCCATGCCTGAGGCACAGGCAGATGAATGGATAGATGAGCTCCAGGGGCATGGGAGAGTGGTAGAAAGCCAAGGTGGACACTGGGGAAGGAGTCAGAGTGGACAGAGGAGCCAACAAACCTAAAACCCACAAAGTGACAGCATTGAGGTATGCCAAAGGAAGTTGTTAGGATGACAAGGTGACTGCCACTCCTAGGGACCCAAGGAAAAGCAGATTGGCACCTTGGCAGGACTTGCGCCCCCCGACCCCCAAACCTCCACGATGCTCAAAGCTGCTGTTGCAACCCTGCCTCAGTCCATCTCGTTCAGGGTCTTCTCTTCCTCCGACCCTCTACCTGTCTCTGCACGATGCCTTTTCCCAAGGACTGGTACCTCTTGACCATGTACCCAAAGTATGTTAGATAAAGGTTTACTTCTCCTTGCCCCTATTGGCTGTCCACGGGGAATTTCTCTTCAATAACCCCACAATTCAAAGGCATCAAATCTCCTTCAGCCTTCCATGTTCAGGAGGAGGAGCAGGTAGTGAAAAGAACTGGAGAGAGGGACGCGGTCTTAAGAGCCGGAACTGAGCCAATGCTGCCAAAGAGAAGAGTGCACGGTAGCACCCCGCTGGCAAGACTCCCCGTCTCTAGTCTGGAGCTGTAACGGTGAGGGATTTTGTGAGGGATTCATACTCAACAACGCAGGGAGCAGAAGAAGAAGACGGAAAGACCACCTAGTCTTTATACCAAAAGAACCTGTCAACATGAAATTATTTCAAGAGGCAACATAAGATAAAAAATGGATGCTGTTCTTGTTAAGTGCCATTGAGTCATAGATGACTCATACCAACCCTATGAATGAAAGATCGGAACACGTGTATAACTTCCATCATTTCTCCAAGTTCATACGGTTTCCGGAGGCAAGCTATTACGGAAGTGGATGCCACGCCTGCTTCCAAGCTTGTTTTGATCAGAGAGCTCCAGCAAACACTGTCCACTATGGGTAACCATTCTTGCACTTGACTCATCAGTGTCACAGTGTTCACCTTCACAGCAACCATGAGTTACCTCTGTACAGCAATGCACAGACCAGTGCTCTACCACCTAGAAGAATGTCTGACCAAAAACAACTTAAACTAGGCCTAAAAACGGATAGTATCTTAAAATTGTTATTTGATTGCATGTTTATGAAGCAGATTAGTTTTTCACTTAACCATTCATATACATTTTGTTTCATAGCATTAATTCCTTTTCTCACAGTTGATCACACACATCCTGTTGCTCTGTTAACCCTGAGATCCTGGCCCTTCGTGCCTTTGGACTTTGTCATCGGGCAAATGCTGTTCTTTCGCCCCTCTATCGTTGGCTAGCCTAAGAAGTGCCTCCCTGGTGTTGCTGGTCACCATAGAGGCCTGTCTATTGTTTGAAAGCTGAGTCATGGTGGTGAGTTTGTTTCAAGTTTGAAGGGTATCTGAGGACTACACCCTCAGAGGCTCCACCAGACGCTGTAGCACTGATAAGAAGAGCCTATGGCATTGATGCCCTGAAGGACAAAAGCACGCAAATGTCCCCAAGATGCCAGGGACGGTTAGAATACCAACTGAGATGCTGCGACACAAATCACTTCAGCAAGCCCAACAGGCAGCTTCACGGTAAAGAGAGAAGACTGCTCCTGGTGGCAGAGTCCTTAGGGAGTTCAAGCTGCTGGTCCAAAGGCCACACTGTCTTGTTGGTTCCAATCTACCAGTGGTCCCTCAGGAGAAAGATAGATAATCTCCTGGCCTGGCATTTACAGCCTGAGAGACTTGCCAGAGGGACAGAGAGGGGACACTTCTGACTCAACAGCAATGAAGACAGTGGGACACTGTCTCACATACTTGCAGGAGAGACCGGCACCTTGACAGACCCACTAGCCATGCCTGAGTGGTATATAAGTTTTCTGTCAACTTGGCCATAATTCTTTGGTCTGGCATTTAAGCAATACTGTGTGACGTGGTGGTCATGTGATGATGCACCACGGTGAGGCACCATGGTGAGCACCCTTGGCCCCAGCTAAGAGGACGAGCTTGGTCTACAGCGTCCTCACTCTGCTCACAGCCCTGAAGCAGCAGTGGGGCCTCTCGGGCATGTTTCCTGTACCACCTGGATGTACGACTTTATGGCAAAGTTCTCTCGCTCTTCACCTGACCTAGGTCTGCCTCTGGTGCAGCACCTGTGGTTGTTTGAACTTGAGTCAGCAGCCTGCAATGCTCCCTGCTGATCTTGAATTTATCAGTCTCTACTGCCAGCACCTGCCTTCTGACTTGCTGGTGTTCGGTTTACCGGCCCTGTGGCTTGTGTGAAATGAGGAAGGAGGCAGAAGAGGGACCCGTGGGGAGATGGCCCATGATGACTTGATGTATGAGCATCTCACCCCTTCTTCTGCCGCTGAAGGAGCATCCGTTCTCACTGCCTTCACTTTCAGATTATGTTCCTCCTTCCTCAAGCCCCAGTAGTGTCCCATTTCCTCCAAGTCCAAATTGGTGGTGACTAGAGAAAGTACCTCCTCTGAAGAAGGCTGTGAGGTAGGGCAGGAGGCCACAGTAGCAGTGGCTTCACAGTGGCCATCTACATGTCCAGTGGCCAGGTTAGGAAAGGATGAGAGGTTAGTGTCCAGACCTGGCCAACCAGCAGAATTTCCCCAAAGCCCAGATTAGTGGGTTTCCAGAAGAACAAGTCTTAGAGGGAACAGACCCAGAGCATCCTCAGAAGAAAGAATGGTGAGGTTGTGTCCTGCTTGCCTTGGACATGTCACCTGGATGACCAATACTTAGAAAAGCCACTACATTTTACCAAATGCCTTGGACGTGACACCTGGATGACCAATCCTCAGAAAGGCCATTACATTTGGTAAAGTGGCAAGTTGGGAAAATGAGGGGATGCCTCAGTGAGATGGATGGACCGAGTCAAAGCAGTGGGCTGGAGCTCTCCGGCTGATGGTCATGAGGATGATGGCGCAGGGCCGGGCAGTGCTGGCTTTGCTACCCATGGGGTTGGCCTGAGTTGGGGGACACCTGACCAAAACTAACAATAGGAAACAAAGTTAAGAAGTTTGCT
>NW_006399877.1:1268606-1273634 GCF_000299155.1 Elephantulus edwardii
TTGTAAAACGGGACTGACATAAGGGTTGGGAGGAGACTGAGAAAGATGGGATAAATTATTTATGCTGCATTGAAACAGATGAGAGAACTGTTTAAAAGGTATAAAATGATTAGGTATTATTGTCATGACATGAGTCCAGAACGAAGGCTGCATAGTGGAATGGACTTGGGGGGAGGGATTGTATAACAATGAAAGAATTTTTCTTTTACTTTTCAAAGAGAAGAACAAACTGAAGGGGAGGGGTGGGCAGGGAGAAAAGTGCAACAATGAGTGAATGAAAATCCAAAATCTCTGTAAATTTCCATTAAAATTAATAATAATAATAAAAAAGAAGTTTGCTAAGAGGTTGTGGAGGAAAAAACCGTGAGAATCCAAAGCCCATGTAGACCTTGGGATTTCAGTAGCTCAGAGGAAGGCCCAGGAGAAGCTTCAGGGGAAGCAGGTAGGATTGTGCAGGATAAGGGGCCGAAAGTTCAGGCCAGGCTATCCTAAGGAAGATTCTAGAATATTCTACAATCTCTCCATAGTGCACTTCCAGTTATCTAGATGGGGTTTTTTTAATTTTATACTGGTTTACTTTCAAAGCTTGTATACATTGTTTTTCACACCAGATTTTCCCCATTTCTTTAATCCACCCCATCCCTCCACCCATCAAATTGTGTGACCCTAGGATTACCCACTGCCCACCCATCCTCACCCCTCTGCTCCCTCCCTAACCCCCTTAGATTCTCATACGTGTTTTACTAGTTATCTATCTCTACAATAATGGTCTTATCCAGGATTTGTCCTTATGAGACTGAGTTAGTTCACTTACCATAACGCTCTCCAGTCCCTCACAAGTTAGGTAGTGATTTACGAAATCATTGCTCCTGCGTGCTGCATAGCATCAGTGAATGGAAAGAATTTTCACAGAGAAATATATTCAGATGAGCAACAAACTCATGAAGAAATGCTCAAAATCACTGGCAATAAGAGATGCAAATCAAAACCACAGTGAGATACCATCTCACTCCAGTAGCAGTGGCAAAGTTTAACAGGACAGCAAGCAATAAATGTTGGAGAGGATGTGGCAAGATAGGATCTCTTATACTCTGTTGGTGGGATTGTAAAATGATACAACCACTCTGGAGGGCAATTTTGCATTACTTCAGAAATAAATTGTCATTTTTATTTTCTCACAAACTGTATTCTAGAGTCTGACGTGTTTCCTCTAAACAGTTTGTGTTGAGCAAGGGAGTGAGAGAACCCCTCATCCTCCTTTCTAACAGCATCTTCACTGGAGGGTAATTAGCCTCGAAAATGTTTGCTGCAGAGGAGTGAGAGCACCTCCCAGATGTAGGAATTTGAAGGATGGGTGTGGAGTAGATTAAAAAATCTTCCGTGTTTGTTATTACCTGCTCTAAACACAGGGAGGCCCTATACCCAGGGCTCAGGTTCGGTACAATTAACTTTTAAGACCTTGAACCTGTCTGAATGTGTAATCTCTTTCTGCAACATTTGGGAGCTATCATGTAGCCCGTGATGTCATGAACATAACTGTTGTCAGCACTTCACGCTGCACTTCCTCCTCCTTATCGCTGGAGTTGCATGCATAATCGTTTCTCTTACTTATTGGCCACACCGCTTTACTCTGGTCCTCAAAAGCCAGGGGTAGTGTCCTCTGCAGTTCAAGGTGCTTGGCCCTCGGGGCTGGCCTGCTGTCCCTCTGCCCAGCCAGTGTTCCAGCCACACCACAGAGTCACGTGATGAAGCCACTCACTTCCGCACGTGCCCCTCTCCAGCTGAGGATACTCCACTTCCACTCTCTGATTCATGCTGCCCTTGGCGGCAGAGTCCCCGCTCCCTCCTGGATCCTGCAGTTGGTGTCCACACAGCCCAGGAGCTCAGGGAAGCTCTTTCCACACTAGGGCCCTGGGGTCAGCAGGGGAGCTCGTATGATGGAGCACTGAGGGCTTTGAACTCTGGCTGAAGGACAAAGCTGAACGTCTACTAGGTCTGCCGGTTTGTTCTTCAGGAAAAGAAGGAGCTCAGCGCCGCCAGAGGGCTATACTCAGCTCCCAGCGCCTCCTCTGGTGCATGGGTCACTTTCGGAGGCCATTCCCCAACATCTTCTCACAAAAATTTACCCTTGAAATATGTGAAAAGCCAGTTAAGGCTGAACCCAAAACCTACTGTTAATGAGTCAGTTCTGACTCACAGGGACCCTGGATGAAGGCAGGGCTGCCCCAGAGGTTCCTGAAGAGGCCTCATCCTTTTCTCAGGGAACAGCTGGCAGGTTTAGAGCACCACACTTTCCTTACAGCCAAGTGCTTACTCACCGCACCACCAAGGCTCTGTCTGCTTTACCTGAAACGCAGCGCTAACCTGCTGTTGTTGGGTTGACTGCCATTTGCTGCAGGTCTGAGGACTCAGCAGAGCCGCCCCAGAGCGCTTCCAAGGCCGAGAGCAGAAGCTATATTGTTTATGGAAGCAGACTGTTTCTTCTTCCACAGAGAAGTGGGTGGGCTCAAACTTCCACCTTCTGGTTAACCACGGAGCCATTAGACTCAGCAAGGCTTTGGGTGGAGACGAAGCCCAGTGTCTGCCGGGCACGGTGCATGGGACCAGGCTAATGCTGAGTCACTGGATTCCTTGCCTGGGGTGCTCTTACTGGGGCTAGTTGGCTGTCTGGGTCATAGGGTTAGACATTCCTGACTGCCCTCTATATGGTTTGAAGCTCAACATGAAGAAAACAAAGATTCTCATCTCTGGGCTGACTGGCAGCATCATGATAGATGGTGAAGAGATTGAGATTGTTAAAAATGTCAGTGTGCTCCAAAATCAACACCCTTGACACCAGCACCCAGGAAATCAAAAGATGAATTGCACTGGGGAAAGCCTGCTGTCAGGTACCTCACCAAAGGACTGTGGAGCAACGGTGTCAGTCTGGAGACTAAGGTGCACCTGATCCAGGCCTTGGTCTCCACAATTACTTCCTATGCATCAGAGACTTAGACAATGACTAAGGATAATAAAAAGTGAGTTGATGCCTTTGAGCTGTGGTGCTGGGGAAAGGTATTGAATATACCATGGACTGCTAGGAGAACAAACAGGCCTGTCCTAGAGAGGGTGAAAGCAGGCTGCTCCTTGGAGGCAAGGATTCTGAAGCTCCATCTAACATACCTTGGGCATGTTGCAAGGAGAGACCAGTCCTTTGAGAGGGACGTCATGCTTGGGAGAGTGGAGGGACAGTGCAAGAGAGGAAGAACCTTAATAAGATGGGGATTGACTCACTGACTGGGGTAATGGGTGTGTCAGAGACAATGAGGTTGGCTCAGGATGGAGCAGGGTTCAGAGCTGTTGTATACAGGGTTGTGCAAGCAACTCGACAGCACATCACAACAACATGAGCACAACTCCCCAAAACCAGTATGGCTAGATAGTGTGTTAACTGATTGGGTTAATGTTGGACCATGAACAGTGCTTGCAGGAACCCGAGGTCATGGAGGAGTCATGACTTGGTCAAGGTCCCCCAGCACATTTCATGTCCTGAGAGGCCTATGTGCTCGCTGGGCTTACCGAAAGTGGTCCCAGTGCAGAGTCCTTGCTGTACTAAAGATGGGGTGCCTCCTTTGTGGAGATGTGGACAGTGAGAGTGAGGACAAGCTCAAACCCAGCTGCCCAGTGCCCACACAGATGAGCAGTGCCCACCATCATCTCCTGTCTGCTTGGCCCAAAGGGCAGCCCGTCAAGAGCTCTGGTCCTGACGTTCCCACCCTCCATCCTGATGGCGGGCTCCTTTGTTCCCGCGGGTGAAGCCCTTTCTAGCAGCTTGCCTTTTCCCACCAGCCAGCCAGCAATTTTCCCGGGCCCAGCACTGTTTAGACAGCGGCCTTGAACCATGCCATTTGCAGTCAGATGGGGAGCTGGTTGTTTCTTTGTTGAATGTCCTTAATTTCTGGCTCTACCTCTTTTGTCTTTGCCTTATACTCTGTAATCATTTTAATTATAGTTCTTGCACCAACTTTTCATATAAGTGTGTTTCTAACATTTACAGGCAATGCGATGACTTCCATTGCTAGAGGGGAAAAAAACCCACCCCTAAAACCCACCAGAAACAGTAATTGCCTCGTCTGGTGGTTCCTCTGGTTAGTTTTCTGGGCATTTCATTTCCAGGAACTTGGGTGTGGAATCCCTGGGAACCATAGTGAAGCAAAGCTCTGTTCTTCGGTAAGTCCAAGGTCCTGACCCATTTGGACTTTCTGGTCACAGCTGCAAAGGAAGGGTTTTTGGAGACAGAAAGATGAGACAGCAAGACCCAAAGGACAAATGTCTCCAACAAGCACTCCCCACCCCACCCTCCGAGCATCACACCTCAGTCTCCTGATACTGCAGTGACCCACACGCCAAAGTGGTGGTGTTAGAAGCAGAACTGTGTTTCCTCTCAGTTCTGCAGCCTAGAAGTCAAGTCAGGGTCTTGGCTGGCCACGTCCCCACCTCCTCAGCAGTTCCAGGCTTCCTGGCTCCTTGATGTATAAACAGTTCTCACATGACCTTTGAATGTCAGTCAGTGTGTGTGTGTGTGTGTGTGTGTGTGTGTGTGTGTGTGTGTGTGTATCTGTCTGTCCTAGCACAGCTCAGGAGAGAGTAGGTGTAGGCTCCACCACCACACTGCACAACCATGTCACATTTGATTTCAACATGGGAGATAATGGAAAGGGGGAATGGAAGGTTAGAGAAATAGAGGGAGACCCTCAAAGAGACAGACTTCCATGGTGACTTCACAAAGGGCATGAACATGGTGGTGCAGGGCAGGGCAGTGTTTCCGCCCGGTGTCCACAGGGTCATCACACAGTCTGCACAGCTTATGGACAATCTCCTGTATCCAGGCAGCGTAATCCATTTCTTTTACAGTTTGTTCTTATGGGTGTGTCACTTATCTATGAGAACAAAGATGGGTTTTTTTGTTTTGTTTTTTTCCTTGTCTTTTTTTTTTTTTATTACTATCACTTTCTTTTTCTTTTTTTTTTTTTTTTACAGAGGTTTTGG
>NW_006399877.1:1274859-1279859 GCF_000299155.1 Elephantulus edwardii
ACTGTGTGCTGTCCTCCAGGGCCCGTGATGTCTGACTGTGTGCTGTCCCCCAGGGCCCCGTGACGTCTGACACTGTGTGCTGTCCTGCAGGGCCCTGTGATGTCTGACTGTGGGCTGTCCCCCAGGGCCCGTGACGTCTGACTGTGTGCTGTCCTCCGGCCCCGTGATGCCCGACTGTGTGCTGTCCTCCGGCCCCCTCCCCAATGTGCTGCCTGACCTCACTGCTGCAGTCCGTCTGCTAATCTTCTGATGACGCACTCTCTCCCTTTTCGAGAGCCCGTCACTCTATCAAGCATGACACCCTCTCCGGGGACTGGTTCCTCCAACAACGTGTCCAAAGTCTGTGAGATGAAGTCCCTCCTTTCTCACACCTAAGGAACCTTCTAGCTGCATTACGTCCAAGGTAGATTCATTTCTTCACCACTCGGGTAAAAAGACTTGATTTCTAAGCAATGTCTGTGTGGCCATGGCTGCTGATAGCAATTACAGAACCACTCTGAGCCGATTAGAAGCCCTGCAATTTATGCCCAACTTTTTAAGTTTGATGAAATCAGATGTATCTGGGGTTTTGTCTATATTGCTGTGCTATACTTATGAAATCTAGTGCTCTCTGCAAGGTTATACTGCCTCCTTAGTTTTTAAAGTAATTTTATGGTTTCAGCTCTTTGGGCCTTCAGTCCACCTTCGGTTAATGCTTGTACATAGTGTGAGGAAGGGGCTCCACTTGGGTTTTTACTTACAGACCTCCAGTTGTCCCAGGAACATTGCTGGAATTTTACTTCCTCTCCAGCTTTTACTGCCATCAGGTGCACTGAGCCTTAACTTCTCCCCCCAGCACTGAGAAGCCAGATCAACTTTTCTAACTTGCACCTGCCTGGAACAACAGCTCTGAATGCACCATTTCCCCTTCTCCTGCGGGACAAGTATTGGACGGCACGCCACTAAGAATGGTGTTACAGTCATAACCACTCTGCTTTATTGTTAAATAAAACATCTGCAGACATAATACTTCAGATATTTTTTCATGTTTTAAAACTTTTATTTACGTGTTTTAAAAATTGTGTATTCCTACAATATTTTAGGGCATTATGATTATTATGAGAGTCCAGAATGAGGGTTGCAGAGTGGAGTATACTCGGGGTGGGGTGGGGGTGGGGGTGTGCAGGGGGATTGTGTACCAATGAAGGAGTTTTTCTTTTGCTTTTCAAGGAGAAGAGCGAACTGGGGGTGGGAGTGGGGTGGGCAGGGAGAAAAGTGCCACGATGAATGAATGGAATTCCAAAATCTCTGTAGATGTTCATTGAAATTAATTTAAAAAATTATGTATTCCAATAATTAAAATCATTTGAACCACAACAAAGATGGCTCTCCGATTAATTTGCATTTTACACCTGCAGGAAACTTTGGACAATCTTTGCCGTTTACCCTGTATTTTATTCACTGTTGTCCCACCCTGCTCCTTCCTTCACCAACATGCATGGTCTTTTCCTTCCTTGCCAGCTCACAGGCTGATGGGAGCAGCAGGGGCCTTCAGTTGTCAGTAGTTCTAGTTCTTGGATGTGAAAAGGGACAGCACAGTCGGTTAACCTTGGTCCAACCTCTTTGCATCTTACAAAGTTAAACAGCTAAAAGAAGAAGAACAAGAAGGCAGTGCTGTGGGACATACGGTGCATGCTGGGGTTCAGCCTCGTTACGATTCACCAGCTTGATTCTCTTGTTCAGTCCTTTCTTTTGAAGGCAGTGAGTTCTTCTCTTGTCTTCTTCAGTTTTGACTTGCTGAGTTTCTCAATCTCAGCCGTATTGGGTTTCTCAGACGTGGCTGAGGATTGAAGTGAGGGGAGGCGTGAGAGAATGAGGGGTCTCCTCCCGAACTGTCACCAGCGCCACGTGCCAGGTGGGGCACCGGCCACGCTGCAGATGGTTTTGTGTATTGGCTCTCTACTGCTCTTGTAACAAAACTACCACAAGAGCCTGGCTGTAAAACACAGAAACGTCTTGTCTTACAGTTTAGGAGACTAGCTCTGGAGACGGCTTGCTTTCTTCACTGGCTCCCGGTTTAGGGGGAAGGTCGCTATCTCCTTTCAGCATCTCCAGGTCCCATGTTCCCTGAGGAACTCCATGTGTCTCCACATCACTCTTCCTGGGTCTGTGACGTTCCTCACACATCCAGGACACTCTCAAGCCCAGACTCTTCCTTCCTGGTGGCAGTGGGCCCCTCCCATCTCTGCTTACTAGTTTTATCTCTTTAATATCTCAAAGGAGATTGATTCAAGATACAGCCTAATCTTGCATCCTGAATTAGTAACATAATTACTGTTAATATTGTCTCATTAACATCAAAGAGACTAGGATTTACAATACATAGCAAAGCACACAAATCACAAACTAGAAGATAATTATGTAATAGTTGCCATGGCCAAGTTGGCAAATATTTTGGGGGGACCCTCTTCAAACTATAATTCTTTGATAAATGGATGGATATATGAATAGTTTGAGCTGTGATTCTGGAGAAGAGTATTGAATATACCATGGATTGCTAGGAGAACAAACAAGTTCATCCTGGAGAGGGTGAGACCACGCTGTTCCTTGGAAGCAAGGATTCTGAAGCTCTGTCTGACATACTTTGGACATGTTGTGAGGCAGGAGCAGTGCTTTGAGAGGGACGCCATGCTTGGGAGTGTTGAGGGACAGTGCAAGAGAGGAAGACCCTCGGTGAGATGGATTGACTCAGTGACTGAGGCAATGGGGGAAGATGTGTCAGAGACAAAAAGCTGGGTTTAGGGCTGTTGTATATAGGGTCGCTATGAGTCACAAGTGACTCAATGGCACATAACAACAACAACAACAATAAATGGAGAGAGAGAGAGGGAGAGGGCGAGGGCGAGGGTGAGGGCAAGGGAGAGGGAGAAGGAGAGAGAATGAATGAGAAAATAAGTTGCTGTTCAGTGCCATTGAGTCAAATACTACTCACAGTCACCCTATGAACAGCCGGCCTGAACCCTGCTCTACCCTGTGCTTTCCTTATCATCTCTGACACACTAGAGCCCATTGCTGAAGTCATAGTCTCAGTCAATCTCATTGGAGGCCTTCCTCTCCTTCGCTGACCTTCCATCTCTCCTAGAATGATGTCCCTTTCCAAGGAATAGCCTTGCTTAGCTACATGTCCAAAGTATAAAAGAAAAAGCTTCGTGTCTTTGCCTCCAAGGAGGACTCTGCCTACACTTTTTCCATGACATACCTATTTGTTCTTTTGGAAGTCCAAGAGATATTCAGTACTTTTCTCCAGCACCAATAACTCAAAGACATCCATTTTTCTTCCATCATCCTTATTCATTGTCCAGCTCTCTGATGCACAGCCGGTGATTCAGAAGGCCTTGGCTTGAATCAGGCACACCTAAGTCTTCAAACTGGCATCATTGCTCTTCATTTAACAGAGGTTCCTGACAGCAGACTTGCCCAATGCAATATGTCTCCTTATATCCTGACTATTGATACCAAAGGTGTTGATTTTTGATCAAGCAAGATGAAGTCATTGACAGCTTCACTACTTTCTTCATCTATCACACTGTTGACTGTTGTTCCTGTGGGAAGGACCTTTGTTTACTTGATGTTGGGATGTAATCCTAGATATTCTGCTGCACGTGTTTCATATACTCCTCTCTTTCAGCAAGAAGGTTGCGCCATCTGCATAACATAGGTTGTAGAAGAATCTTCCTCTAGTCTTGATGCCACATTCCTCTTCATGGAGTCCAACTTCATGAATTACTTGCTCATCATACAGACTGAAAAGTTGTAAAGATAAAACCTTGATGCACATTCTTCCTGAATTTAAACCATACAATGTTCCCTTGTTTGTTTAGACAACAGCTTCTTGATCTAGGTATAGATTTCTCATGAGCATAATTAAATGTCCTGGAATTCCCATTCTTCTCAATGTTTTTTTTAAACTTTATTTTATTATTTTTTGTGTGAGTGTACCGTCAAATCAGATCTGACTGGTACAGGAGGAGATTGTCCCTCCTTTCCCGGCAGAGCATCTGGTGGATTCGAACCGTGTGCCTCTGGGATTGTAGTTGCAGCTCCTTGCCACTAGGCCACCAGAGCTCCCCCCATTCTTCTCAATGTTAGTCATAATTTGTTATGATTCAGAGTCAAATGCCTTTACATAGTCAATAAAACACAAAAAGACATTCTTTTGGTATTCTTTGCTGTCAGCCAAGATCCATCTGACACAGCAGTGGTATCCCTGGTTCCACAGCCTCTTCTAAATCCAGATTGAATTTCTGTCAGTCCTCTGTCTATGGACTATTTTAGCCATTTTTGGATGATCTTCACCAATATTTAGCTTGCATGTCATATTAATGACATTGTTGGAGAAATTCCAACATTCCAGCATTCTATTGGATCACTTTTTTTAGAATGGGCACAAATATTGATCTTATTCGCTCAGTCAGCCTGGCAGCTGGCCTCCACATTTTATGGCATAAACTTTTGTAGAACTAAGTTCACTCAAGGACAAAAAAGTACGACAATTACTCCCTGCACCGTCCACACAATTGCTGGCATGTTCTAGTCCATCTCTATGCTTGCTGTGCCAATCCACCTCACCTGCACCTCCCTTGCTGTCACTGACCCTGGCCATCACCAACACGGCATCTTCCTCCAGAATCTGACACCTGGTGGTGTGTCCAAGGCCAGCAAAGCAGGTAATGTTCCATTGTGACCCAAAAGACTGCCATTAACTGTCTTCAGAAGTTGGTCATCAAATACTTAGTCTATCTCACATTGAAGGTCCGTGCTGATTCCTGCCCACCATGAATGATGGCACACTGGTATCTGAAATCCTCGTGGTAAAGCTTCCAGCTTTGAAGTGGCAAGCCAGCCCCCAGAGTATTACGAACTGACAGGTGATGGATTGATATCCTTAGCAATAAATTCTTCTTATTCGTGCAGAACATGGTTCAAAGGTGATTTGACTATGAGGATCCTGATGCTAGGGT
>NW_006399877.1:1284859-1293462 GCF_000299155.1 Elephantulus edwardii
TGGTGATATCAGGACACTTATCTGTGCTCCTGCAAAACCTATACCTAGACCAAGAAGCTGTTGTGCAAACAGAGCAAGGGAGCATTGATGGTTTTGAAATGAATAAGGTATATTTCAAGGTTGTATCCTTTCTCCATACTTTTTAACTTGTATGCTGAGCAAATTATTTGAGAAGCTGGTCTGTAAGAAGAAGAATGGGGCATTAGGATTGGGAAAAGATTCATCAGTAACTTTCATTATGCAGATGGCACAACCTTGCTTGCTGTAAGTGAGGAGGATTTGAAGCACTTGATGCAGAAAATCAAAAATCAATAGTTTTCACTATAGATAGCATCTCAATATGAAGAAAACAAAAGTCCTCACCACTGGAACAATAGGCAACATCATGATAGGTGGAAAAAATATAGAACATCATGATAGGTGGAAAAAATATAGAAACTGTCACAAAGTTATCTTACTTGAAGCCATAATTAGTGCACTTGGTAGCAGCAGTCAGGAAACCAAGAGATGTATTGTATTGGGAAAGTCTTCAGTCAGGTACCTACTCAAATTATTGAGGAATGGTGATATTAGTTTAAGGATTACGGTGCATCTGATCCAGGCCATGATCATTTTAATCACTTGCTCTGCTACTGTGAGCTGGACAATAGATAAGAATATCAGAAGAAGAATGAATGCTCTGGGGCCAAGGTGTTGGAGAACAGTACAGAACATCCCATGAACTGCCAAAAGAACAACTAAATATGTCTTGGAGAAGGTGCAGCCAGAGTGCTCCTTGGAGGCAAAGATGATAAAGCTTCATCTCACATACTTCAGGCATGTTTCTAGGAAAGGCTACCCCTTGGAGAGGCAAAAATTATGAACTATCAGAACTTCAAGCCGAATTTAAAAGAGGCCATAGCACCAAAGATATCAGATGTCAGAAGGACCCTGGCTGAAAGTAAAGACTTTCAGAAGAATGTATGTTTTTGCTTTGTTGATTATACAAAGGCATTTGACTGTTTTTCACCATTGCAAGAAAATGGGATTGAGAAATTATGGTACATTCACATAATGAAATACTACGCAGCATTCAGGAGCAATGATTTTGTAAATTATTACCTAACTTCTGAGGGTCTGGAGAGCATTATGCTGAGTGAACTAACTCAGTCCACAAGGACAAACAGTGTGTAAGACTAGTATTGTAGAACATGGATGATCAAGTATCACAAGTATGGGTAGGGTGAGAGCAGAGGGCTGAGGCGGGGTGGGGGGCAGCAATGACCATAGGGCCACACAGTTTGATGGGTGGAGGGAGGTGGGGGTGATGGAAAGATCTGGTGTGAAAAACAATGTATATGAACTTTGTAAATAAAGCAGTATAAAATTTAAAGAAAACCCACCCAAAACAAAACCAAACACACAGAAACCAACCAAACAGCAACTCCTCAAAATAAAAAGCTCCTGGCTCAGACAGCTGCACCGGGTAATTCTACCAAATAGTCAGATATGAACTCTCACCAATCCTACTTAGATTATTTCAAAATATAGAAAAAGCAGAAACACTTTCAAATTCATTCTGTGAAGAAAACCTAACCCTGATACCAAAACCAAGCAAAGACAACACCAGAAAAGAAAACTATACACCATGAACACAGACGCAAAAAATTTTAACAAAATCCTAGCAAATAGAGTCCAACAGTATATCTATACATAAAAAAATAATAATTCATCATGACCAAGTGGGATTCATAACAGGCATACAAGCAAGGATGGTTCAAGATAGAAATAATTGTTCCTGTAATTCCTCACATTAATAAAGTAAGAACAAGAACCACAGGATCCTAACACTTGGTACAGAAAAGACCTTCAGCAAAATCCAACACCTCTTCCCAACTGACACTCAACAAAAGAGGGAGAAGAGAACTTCTTCAACATAGTGAAAAGTATATAGACAAAACTAAGAGTCAACATCAAACTCAATGGAGAGACTAAAAGCATTCTCCTTGAATAGGGACCAGGCAAGGATGCCCACTATCACCATTCACCATTCCTATTTATATTGTACTGGCGTCTTAGCTAGGGCAATTGGCAAAGAAGAGATAAAACTAAGGAGATAAGATAGTGTATATAGAAGACCTTAAAGACTCAACAAAAAGACTGTTAGACTGGTAGGCCAGTTAGCAGAGTGGCAGGATACAACATCCACACACAAAAATCAGCCGGCTTTCTCTCCAGCAACAAAGAAAACACTGAAAAGGAAACAGGATCTAATGAATTTGTATTTGTAAATTAAAAGTGTCAAGCCTGCTTTAATTTACCTTGCAAATAAGAACAACTGGATGGACTCATAAAATGGTGTAGAATGTGTATAAATAAATGTCTTGAACTAATGGAAATATATTCATGTAATTAAAATGAATTTTGGGGGAGTGAGGGGGATAGAGAAGTTGAAGACTTTCGTCTTGGTACCTATAATCATGAATTTTTGTAAGGAAATGGGTCCTGCAGACGTTTTCCGTTTACATGAAGTCACGTTGGAGCTGGGTAAGTCCTAACACCATCCATACAGGATCGTAAAGTGGGAGAGGGGACAAGGAGAGAGAGAACAAGGAAGAGAAATGCACAGCTGCAAACCAGAAATGCACCAGGAGCTAGAGGGAGGCAGGTGCAGCTGGCCAGCAGTCTTAAGGTCACCACTGCAGCCAGCGTCTGACCTGGGCAGGCTCTGGTGTTTTGCTCTCTAGTCACTCACTTTGCTGAGGTTCACTAGGCTGGAACAGAACCTGACTCTCTTGTGTGGAAGGCAACAATTTGACCACTGACCCATCAATGTCCTCTCCTCAGGAAACAGGAAAACTAAATGGAGAAACTGCAGAACACAGAAAAATATCTTTTAAAAAGGAAGAACTGTTAAGTGTAGCTAGTGTTCTGTTTAAAAAAGAACGTCATAACTGCTCTCAGCTTTACTGTTGGAACTTTCCTTTGGTCGTGAGTAGCTGCTCAGGAGTGTTTGAGGCCAACGTCACTGGTTATTAGCTTACTGAGTCCAGAGCATCTTGAAATTACTGTGTGTAGCTTCTTGGTTTGAGAGACAGCCTGGCTCAGGTTTTGAGTTTTGCCTGGTAAAAGCAGCCTCTCTTCTCGGGCATTCTGGAAAATCTTCTTGCCACCTGATGCAGATCTCTCTTCTTCCCTGCTTTTCTATCTGTGTTTTATGGTGGCGATGATGACTCTCTCTGTGTCAGTCAGTGTCTCTCTCTGCTCCCTCTCCACTCTCCCCTCTTCCCTCTCCTCTCTCTCCCCCTCCTCTCCTCAGCTGTTTTGAATTAGCCTACCCTCAGGCTGCACCAAAGGACAAGATGAGGCATGGTTCAACGTGAAGAAACTGTAGAACTGTACAGTTTGGGTTATTTTTTTAGACAACTGTACTGTTATTTATTTTTTTTTAAGAAATGTTTGTGAGAAAGAGGAGGTGAAGTCCTTTTGTGGCTTCTATTCTGTCTTCCACCTTCAGTGAGTGTAGGAATGTGTGTGGCACAATGTACGTGAATGATACACAATGTATATGGATTTTGTTTGCAGAGCAGATTAAAATAAAAACAAGGGGCGGTGGGGGGAAGGTAAGTTTTGAGAGAGAGAGGATGCGTGTGAAGGCAGAGAGAAGCTGTGTGCTGTCGTCATCGCTGTGGTCCATGCAGGAGCAGACGCTCACACCGGTGACCTTCAGAGTAGGACACAGTCACCCACAGCTAGAGCTCAGACACTTGTGCACTGGGGAGAAGAAACAGCGGGAATTGTTTCCTAAGTCTACGCTGTAGCAACCTAGGGGTGGACACAGCATTGCAGAGGAGGAGTGCGGCGAGGAGAAGAGTTATGCATGCGTGTGGACAACTACGTGTCCTGGACTGTCATGGTGCCATACTAGACCCCCCGGAGGAACTTGGACACAGCTGACATTGTAGCAAAAAATTCTGAGTGAGTTGAAGATATTTCCTCATGATTTGGGGATTAAATTGAGAGGTAACGTAAGAGGAACAACACAATAATTTTAAAAATCACTTTTACATGTACTAAGCAACAAACACCGACTGTCACTAACTCGGGGCATACACTGCTGTTAGCTGCTGTTGGCTGGCTGTGGCCTCGGGTGACTTTGTGGGTAAGAGAATGAACACTGCTCGGCTCTGCAGTGTCTTCAGGGTCCCGGGTGAATCTGGGTCTCTTGTTGCTTCCCTATTGCTCCATTTCACCAAGTGCCTTCTGCTTTTTCTATGCTCTTCTGCTTTTCCCAGCATGCCCTTCTCCAGTGATTACTATTTCCTAACGATGTGCCCAAATCAATGACCATCTGGAGGCTGTCCACTCATCTCTGCACTCTAGAGAATTCCAGAAGCCCGCAGGGTCTACAGCGTCTACAGACTACAGCTTGGCATTTAGAGAAAGGTGAGTCTTTGAACACACCATCCAACCAGGTCCCAGAGAATCAGCCTTGAGAAGCGAAAAATCAAGCTCATTACTCTCTAGTTGATTTCAAAGCATTCCAGCTGCATATTATTTAATCTTTAAATATATTCTTGAAATCCAAATGTATTCCTATTTTTCATATGAGAATTCTGAAGCTGAGTTAATTACCTCACAACACCATGAGGTCAAGGTGTGCATGGCCAGGAAGCAGTCCAAAGGGAGGTCACTTCATGTCATGGTGGTATTTGCTTGAAATCTTGCTTCAAATTTGTCTGTTGTTATTGTTATGTGCCGTGGAGTAGACTCTGACTCATAGCGACCACATGTACAGCAGCTCTGGACCCTGCTGTATCCTGAGCCAATTTCATCATCTCTGCCACACCTACTCCCATTACCTCACTCACTGAGTCAATCCATCTCATGCAAGGTCTTCCTCTCCTGTGCTGTTTCTCCACCCTCCCAACCATGACGTTCCTCTCCAATGACTGATCCCTCTTTGCAACATGTCCAAATTATGTCAGATGGAGATTCAGAATCATTGATTCCAAGGAGCAGCCTGGTTTCACCCTCTTCAGGACATGTCTGTTTGATCTCCTAGCAGTCTATAGTATATTCAATACTTTTCTCCAGCACCACAACTCAAATTCTTCTATCATCCTTAGTCATTGTCCAGCTCTCTGATACATAGCAAGTAATTGAAAAGACCATGGCCTAGATCAGGCACACCTTAGTCTTAAGACTGACATCATTGCTCTTCAATACTCTGGAGAGGTCCTTGACAGCAGATTTTTTCCAAAGATGCCCTGGACATGCTCACCAGGTTGTGCCAAGAAATTTGGAGGACAACCACCTGGCCAAATGACTGGAAGGGAACCATATTTGTTCCCATTCCAAAAGAAGGTGACCCAACAGAGTGTGGAAATTATCAAACAGTATCATTAATATCACATGCAAGCAAGATTCTGCTGAAAAGTGTTCAAAAACTATTGGAACAGCACATCAACCGAGAACTGCCAGATATACAGGCTGGGTTTAGAAGAGGCCGTGGCACTAGGGATATAGCCAATGTTAGATGGATCTTAGCTGAAATCAGAGTACCAGAGGAATGTCTGTCTGTATTTCATTGACTATGCAAAGACTTTTGACTTAGTGGATCACAACAAACTGTGGCTGACTCTAAGAAGAATGGGAATTCCAGGACACTTGATTGTGCTTATGTGAAACCTATACTTGGACCAAGAGGCAGTCGTCAGTACTACATGCTTCAAAATCAGGAAAGATGTACACCAGGGATGTGTCCTTTCTCCAAGTCTTTTCAATCTATATGCGGAAGAGATTATCTGGGAGGCTAGACTTTATGAATGTGGCACCAGGATTGAAGGAAGACTCATCAATAACCTGCTTTATGCAGATGACACAACCCTCCTTGCTGAAACTGCGGAGGACCTGAAGTACTCGCTGCAGAAGGTTAAGGACTGCAGCCTTCAATATGGATTGAAGCTCAACATCAAGAAAACGATGATTCTCACCACTGGGCCGATTGGCAGCATCATGATAGATGGTGAAGAGACTGAAATTGATAACAGCTTTAGTTTGCTGGCTCCACCACCAACACTTGGTAGCAGCAGCCAGGAAATAAAAAGACAAATTGCATTGGGAAATTTGTTATAGATATGTGAATAAGTTGCTCTGTGTTTACTCCTTACTTGGTAAAATAATTTGCTGAGTCCTAATTGCCTGTAACTTGGTCACCGCTACCCCCCAGCCCCCATCATGTCTGTGAGCTCAGCAGGGAACCGCCATGAGTAGGTCAGAGCGACCAGTTAGTGGGCTTCCTGGCCAGCCTCTCAAATGTGTGCTGGCTGGAGACGTGAGGACAGCATCCAGGCCTCTTCTCCCCCTGCACCACTTCTAGAGACTGAAACTGTCAATAGTAAACACTCTGGCCCAACTCTACTCCACTTGTGCTGGTAATGACCTGGGGGCCAGCACTGCTCCCTGGGGTTCACAAGGTCTTATGGGAAATCGTGGCATCGTCTCTTGTGTAGGGCTGCTGATGGTGGGTTCAGACTGAATTTTCTGTTAGCAGCCCATTGCTCCCCCAACAATGCCCGAGGTCTCCTGGTCCAGCCAGTATTAACGTGAGCAAGTCATGTGAAAGTGCCACGACCTCTGTGCATGTGAAGGCCCTCCCCTTCTCCGAACAAATGCCACCAGGGAAGCAGAGGCAGAGCCCAAAGTCTGGAGGCCTAGCCTCCCCCATACCGGTCCTTATGGAATTGGGTACCCCCAGTCAGGGCCCCAGCCTCACCACAGTCACGGACTGAACTACTTTCCAGAGATGACCTGTCCTGACCTGCCCCCTGCACTGTGAATGCAATTTTACTTGGAAATGGGGTCTGTGCAAATGCCTTCCGGTCAACGTGCGGTCAGGGTAGGGTAGGTCCTGGCCTGGCAGGAGTGGTGACTCCGGACAGAGGAGACAGAAGGCACACTAAGGAAGACACCGTGTGGAGACAGAGCTCTGTTGTGACTGCAAGCTGAGGGACACGGGGGCCACTGTCGCCCAGAGATGAAGGGCCTCCCGCTAGAGTGTTTGGGAGCAGCTGATCCGTGAGATAACTCATTCTCACAAGCCACCTCATTTGAGTCCCTGGCCATGACAGCCCAAGAAGCTTGGGTACCATCTCTGGCCTTGAGGGGCGCTGGGCAGTGGCTGGTCCAGAGCTGGCCGAGCAGCACCGCGTGGGGGCTGGCGTGTCCTCAGCTAAGTCCCCTCAGGCCCTGATGCTCGTTCACTGAGGCACAAAGGTGGCTGGACTTGTCCCTGAAGCACCAGTCTCCCCCTTCACACACACCACTGGCCCCGCTCGCACTCGGAGAATTTATTAAGCACTTACATTATTCAACAGCAATCTCAGCCCAGGTTCTATTGATTTGTGCAGCGTCCGGAAGTCAGGCAGAGCTGTTACTACAAAGAACCTGATTTATAGCCACAGCTCACCGAGTGTGCTCTGTCCACATCCGCCATTGCCTGGTTTAGACACAACAGGTAAGAGGGCGCAGAGGGACACTGTGTGGACACTGAGGAAGGAAGACGGCCGCCCTCCACCAGCAGCCTGTGGTCAGTGGAGAGGAAGCTGGGGTTCACACCTGCGACCACCAGGAGAAGACAGCGTGCCCACGCGGCAGACTCGGTTACTAGCTGCTCCCTGGCAGGCAGGTGCCTCGACCCTGTGGTGGCGCTGAGAGAGGACGGTGTCACCACTGTGGGGACACGACCTGGAACTGCAGGGGCCATTCCACTCTGACCCGTGGGGTCACTGGGAGTTGGATTCAACTTAACAGCAAGTTTGGGGCTGGTTACAGAAGCTCTGGTGGCTTAGTAGTAAGGACCTGCACTGCCAACGCAAAGGTGCGCAGTTCAGACCCGCCAGAGGCTCTGCGGGAGAGAGACGGGCAGTCTCCTGTGTGACTCGCTTCCTCCGAAAACCTGCTGGACGGTCAGCTGTGGGTCGGTCCTGACTTGACGGTATGTGACAACGAGCGGCCAGCAGAGGTGGTGGGAGCTCTCGCCACACTGTCCCTAACAAGCCGCCCTGCACCAGAGGCCCAGCCTGTCGGGAAGCTGGACCCACCAGCAGGTCCAGGGAGCGAGCTGGGCGATAGCCTCCCATGAAGTCAATGGACTCACAAGCCCAGGGAGGGTCAGAGCAAGTCAGCTCAGCATTGCAGGCGATGACCAAAAAAAAAAGCAGGGGGGTCTCCTCTCGTCGCTGGACGCTGTCCCAGTGCACAGCCACCCAGGGTCAGAGCTGGGGCCTGCAGTGAGCTTGCTCCTGCAAGGGTGCCCCCCTCAGCCTCTCAGTGTTTGCCCCTCCCCCACGTGTCTGTCCCCTCTCCCACACGTCTGTCCCCTCCCCCACGTGCTCTGTCCTCTCCCCCACATGTCTGTCCCCTCTCCCACAAATCTGTTCCCTCTCCCACACGTCTGTCCCCTCCCCCACGTGCTCTGTCCTCTCCCCCACATGTCTGTCCCCTCTCCCACAAATCTGTTCCCTCTCCCACATGTCTGTCCCCTCCCCCATGTGCTCTGTCCCCTCCCCCACGTGCTCTGTCCCCTCCCACATGTCTGTCCCCTCTCCCACATGTCTGTC
>NW_006399877.1:1293562-1314581 GCF_000299155.1 Elephantulus edwardii
CTCCCACAAGTCTGTCCCCTCCCCCATGTGCTCTGTCCCTTCCCCACATGTCTGTCCGCTCTCCCACGTGCTCCGTCCCCTCCCCCACGTGCTCTGTCCCCTCCCCCACATGCTCCGCCCCCTCTCCCACATGTCTGTACCCTCTCCCACATGTCTGTCCCCTCCCCCACGTGCTCTATCCCCTCCCCCACATGCTCAGTCCCCTCTCCCACGTGCTCTGTCACCCGGGGCAGCCCACCTGTTCTCCATCCTCTTCAGCTCATCACATGCCTCACAGGCACCTGCACTGCCAACAAACCACAACTGGGCTTTCTGTCAGAAGAGGCCCAGGTGGCCTGCCTTCCAGAATACACGGCCAGGTCTTTCCTCCAGAATGCGGATGGGTGGACTTGAACTTTCAGCCATCCAGGTTGCAGCATTCACTGTCACACGCCTCAGACTCCAGCCCTCCTTTGGATCCTGGGAAGGAGTGGAGAGGACAGAGCACGGCCATCTCCAGCATCAATCCCCAGTGCCTGGACCTCGCAGGTTCTCCCTGACTCACTATCAGCCTAGCTCCTGGACGGGAGCATTGATTATTAATAACTGGCCGGTGTTATATGTCCCAGTCACATCTAGAGGCCCATGAATAAAATGTGAGCTGCTTTGATTTAAGTGGCAGGTGTTGGAAGCGGCGGCTTCGAGCGGGCATGGAGCTGGGCCCACCAGGTGCTGAGAGTTCCAGAACTCCACCCTCACATCACTCCGCCCACTAAGGACCCTGGTCCTGCGAGATGCCCCTCATGGGATGCTCACACCTGCTGCCCACTCTCCCCTCACTCTCTGCCCATCCCAAAACCTTGTCCTGCGAGTCCCCAGCTCCAGTGCATCTGGCTGGCACAACGGCTTTCTGTCTGTCCTGAACAGCCTCCAGGCGTGTGCATCCCCAGGTGCACCCCTCTTTCTGGCTGGCTCTTTTCTCAGGGTGGCGGGCTCCAAGAGAGGCTTCTCCACATCTTCCTGATGTTCTCACCACAGCCCAGTGTCTCCACCTTCTAGAAACTTCTGTAATTTTGACTATGAACAAGTAAATAAGTGATCAAAGTGCATGAACATGTGTGCAGTGTGTATTTTATTTCTCGCATGACGTGTAAATGCTGCCATGAGAATTCCAAGGTCAATTTCAAAGTGATTGAGTAAGCAAGTTCTCTAAAGCACGTACTTTTCATAAGTAAGCATTCTCTCTTTATTATCCACAAGTGTTAGTGTGTGTAAATTAGTCTGTGTGGCTTTTAACAGCTGAATAGTTACTTATTTCTTACAAGATTGAGTAAATATAAAACATATTCTGCTGGATTTTGGAGAGAAAGAGGAGAGGTAAGAAGGTAAAACAAGATGGGTGAAGGGAGGGAAGGAAGGAGGGAGGGAGGGATGAGGGAGGAGGGAAGGAGAGTAAGAAGGTGGAGAGGAAGGAAGCAGAAGAGGGACTGAGACAGAAAGAAGTCTCGTTACACAAGGCTGCTAGAACAGACCACAGGTTTTAACAAACAGAAATTTGTTCTCTTATCGTTTAGGAGGCTAGAAGTCCAAAGTCAAGGTGTCAGCTCTGAGGGAAGGCCCTCCCTCTCTATGTGTGTGTGCACGTGTGTGTGCACGCGTGTGTGTGCTCGTTCTGCAGGAAGGCCCTTGTTCAGCCTCTAGAGTCCACTCAGCCTTCACTTGAAGATCTCCTTGGGCCCTGGCCTTCCACCTTGTTGAGGAGCTTCCTTGGACAGAGACCTGAGTGGAAATGGCCATGCTCCACTCCTGGCGAATCTTCTCTGGTGGGTCTGAGGTCCGTCTCTGGGCTCACTCCCGTTGTCTCTGTGCAGCTGACACAGCCACACGCTAAGGGGACTCTTGCCTGTGCTCAGGGCTGTGCTGCGTTCACCTTCATCCTCTTACCACTATCTGGGCTGGGAGATGCTGGGGTCATTACACAACTTCTGCATTCTATCGTTACGTGTCACACAGGAACGTTCTCGGGTGTGTGGCTCACAGCCTCGTGGGCCCTCACAGCACCCCTGTAGGGCAGGTCTGGTTACCTTGTCCTCAATCCTCCCCAAACACCCCCCCCAACGGTGATGTCAGCACTGCAGCATCCACACACTCACTTCCTAGCGCTCCAATTCTGGCCCATACCTGCCTCACTTGATGACAAAGTACCCTGCAGACTAGTAAGGTAAGAAAGACTTACTGTCCTCCAGGTCTGTGAGCCAGGAAGCAGGGTGCATCTGGGAGCCTCTGCCCAGGGGTCTCCTGCCTGCCACGATGTCTGCATGGCTGTGATCTCATCCGAAGACTCAGCTGAGGCTGCCCACTTCCAAGATTGCTGTGTAGCTGTTGGCAGGACTCAGCCTGTGGCTGCAGGCTCCTTCTGGCATTTGACCGAGACCCTCCCTCGGCTCCTGGACGCAGGAACCCCTCCAGAAGGCAGCTCACACAGCAGCCGACTTCATCAGCGAGGAGTGGGAAGTGGCTGGAAGGTGGGAGAGGCTGCACAAGAAGGGAGCTGGGCCTGCTGTCGCCTCGTCCCAGAGCGCTGCAGAGGCAGAGGCGGCATTGAAGCCACCGCTGTGTACCTCAGAATATTAGCTTTATGTCCTGGGAATATGACCTCAAAACCAGCAACCACAGCATCACTGTCACTGTAGCTTCTTGCCTTATTGTCACGTGCTTTCAATCATCTGTGACTCACAGAGATTACCTCAACAGCAGCTCTGGGCCTTGCCCCACCCTAAGGCCTAAGCCAACCCCACTATCTGACATATTCAACACCATCTCTAGCCACCATGTAGATCTGTATTGTCAAGGGTCTTTCTCTCTTTACTGAAAAGAAAAGACAACTTTTAAAGGAATCTGGGCATTCCTATAGTAGTAGACATCCACCAAACTCTAATTCTTTTACTACTGAGAAAAAGAGTTCCCATGGCTTTACTATAAATAAGCGACCTTCTGTGGTGCTGTTGTTGTGTGTTATCAAGTCCCTCACAACTCACAGCGACTCTATGTACGACAGCTCTGAACCCTGCCGTGTCCTGAGCCAGTCTCACTAATTCCAGCACACCAACCCCCACTGCCCCAGTCACTGTATCAGTCCATCTCATCCGAGATCTTCCTCTCCGGCGCTGTCCCTCTACCTTTCCAAGTATGATGTCCTTCTCCTAGGACCGGTCCCTCCTGGCCACATGCCCAAAAAATGTGAGACAAAACTTCAAATTCTAGCCTCCAAGGAGAAACTCCATTTCACCCTCTTCAAGACGACCTATTTGTTTTCTTGTTGGTCCACAGCATGTTCAAGACTCTTCTCCAGCACCACAACTCAAAGCATCTATTCTTCTGTCATCCTTAGTCACTGTTCAGCTCTCTGATGCTTAACAAGTAATTGAGAAGACCAGAGGCTGGATAAGGAGCACCTCATTCTCTAGATTGACTTTGTTGCTCCTCAGTACTGAGTCATCCCCTCCTTCATGTCCCGTTCCTTGTCTGCACGCCTCTTTCCAGGGAAGTTTTACAGGGTCATGTGATGGAATGAGAGTGTTTCATTGCTCACACACTCTGTAATAGAAATCAGGGTCGTGACGCCCAAAGAGGAAGCCTGTCAACAAGCTGGACTGGTATGGTGTGTGTGACCCCCGGTTCAATTCCAAACACAGGGGAGGTGAGCAGGGCTCTGTCTGGTGGACTCCAGGTCACTGTGAGCTAAGTTCAGAGGTGTCGCAGGTGAGGTGGCACAGGTGAGGTGTCACAGGACTGAGCAGGGTTTTCTGTCAGGTGGACCATGGGTCACTACGAGCTAAGCTGACAGGTGAGGTGGCACAGGACTGACCAGGGTTTTCTGTCTGGTGGACCATGGGTCACTGTGATTTAAGCTGACAGGTGAGGTGTCGCAGGTGAGGTGTCACAGGTGAGATGGCACAGGTGAGGTGGCAAAGGACTGAGCAGGGTTTTCTGTCTGGTGAACCATGGGTCACTGTGAGTTAAGCTGACTGACAGCGTCTGTCAACATCCGTCATGTTCGCATTTTGAAGCATTGAAGTTTTAGTAAAGAACTTTAAGTTTTATTTTTAAAATATTTTAACTTTGATGCTTTTCTAAGACATAAAGAACAAAATTTAGCAGGAAAAAAAAGCTTGTGGCTGGCTTATGGTGGCACAGAGGTGTCCTCCAGAAAATGGTAGGCGTGGCCAGACCCGGTGTCCCTTTACCTCCAGACACCCCTGAGCCTCTAGTCTTGCTGGGTTCCCACTCAGGATCTCTGTGCCAGTGAGTGTTCATGAGTGATCAGTGAGTACTCTGTGTGTGCGGGTGTGCACAGAGGCGAGTGTATGTGAGGGTGGGTATGTGCACAAGTGTGACACATGTGGGTGCTTGACGACAAGCACATGTTTGGGTGAATGCGTGAGTGTGCATGATTGCTTACAGGTGCACGAGGATGTGCTCCTGGGCGTGTGTGCGTGCATGCGTGTGTGTGTGTGTGTGTGTGTGTGCACATCAAATACACCTTTCCATGTGAACTAGGGAGCTCTGGAGGGCACTGACCATCAAAATCAAGAGGCAGAATAAGCACAGCCACTCAGGACGCAATCCGGGATAATCCCGACACCGGGCTCCGGAGAGCGACAGAGAAGGAAGGGTGGGTGATCACGGAGTTCGTCCCCTACAGTAACCTTGGAGGGTTCTATCCGTGTCCTGGTCTTCACTGCGTCATACCTAGGTGTGATGTCCCCCTACCACAACACAGCTCAGGAGTAAAGCCCAGGACAGCACATGTCCACCCCAAGGTCACAGATGTCAAGAAGCAGGAGGACTGAAAGACAGAAGGGGCAAAGAGACATGGCTGAGGGATCGATCCCCTCCAGTAGGACATGCCTGTGACCATCCTCTGGAAAGCCCTCAGTGGCTGGAGAAGTGCTGGTGTCTGTGTAGGAACAGCACAGAGGAAGAGGGTTAGGAATCGTGGGACAACTGGAATACAGACCCACCTGTGGGAACAACTAATTGCATTCTTTGCTCTGCAAACGAGAAGAACTGGATGGAGCCAGGCTGCCATTACTGAACATTTAGATCAAGGATTCTAAATTTGTGCCTTTTAAGCCTGGATCTAAACTCCACCAGAAGCTCAAAGCCTAGCCAAACATTAGGCTGACTCAAAGGCGACCAGTGACATCAAGGAAGCATTCACTGCTGGGGACAGTCAACCACACAAAACCGAAAGAAGGCAGAGGGTAGGAAGACTAACAGAAACAAGAATCCCCAGCAGAAAGTGGAAAGAGTCCTGTGACAGTGTGGACACTATAATTAATATTATAAAACAAAATATGTATGAATGGGTGAATAGGAAATCTATTTTCTCTGTAAACTTTCAGTTAAGCATAATAAGTAAAATGAAACAAACAAACAGCACCCCATAATACTATATCTCTTTGCAGCCAACTAGGAGGACTATGATTTTTTTAAAAAACCAAACAACAATCAAACACCCAGAAAAATAACAAGTGCTGGTGAGCACATGGAGAAACTAGAGCTTCTTCCGCTGCTTCTCAGCTATAAAATGGTACAGCTGCTGCAGGAAACAGTTTGGCAGTTCCTCAGAAAGCTAAACATAGAATTACTCCATGACTCAGCAATCCCATTCCTAGGCATGTACCCAAAAGAATTGAAAAGAGGAACGCAAACAGATGCATGCTCCTCCATCATGCTGGCAGCGGTGTTGCAATGCCCTTTGCTGCCTTGTCCAGTCAGCCAAACGGTAGAAATTGTCAAAATATCCATCAACAGATGACCAGATAGCACCATGGGATCCAGCCACACCATGGACTCTTACATTTACATCCTTGAAACCATCATGCTATGTGAAAGAAGTCAGTCACACCACCTTGTAAAATCCAGGGTAGGTGAGGTTCTGAGACCAGAATTGATTCGTGATTTTGAAGGGTGGTGGGAGGGAGGGGAGAGCGTGCTTAAGGGACTGGGGCATTCACTAATGGTGATGGGGAAATTCAGAAATAGCTTATAGTTAATGGTGATGGTTGAACAACATGAAAATATAATTAACGTCACTGATGGAAAATTATCTGTTGCCTACATGCTGATTACGATCAACAAGAAGGAAGGGGGTGAGGTGAAAGTGGGGTGCAAGGACCCAAGTCACAGAGCGTGAGGACTTATACCCATATTTCCAGACCATGGAAGGCCAACTGGTGTCGGAGCCCACAAGACAACACCTACATCTTACCTTGTGAGGGGTAACTGCAGATGAGAAGCTTATGAGCAGCTGTCTAAGATAAAACTATTAGTCTCTTCCCATCTAGAGCGAAGAAGTGTGAAGAAAATCAAACATGGGCGGGGACAGGGAATTATTTCAAAAGACCAGCTGACTTTGACCAAAGGACCAACTCCTACTACCCTGAGGCAGGACAGGCACCAGTGCTGACGACTCTGGAAAGGATCTGAGTAGAGGGTCCTGGGTAAAGTGGGAGGAAAACAAGGAACAAAACTGAAAATTATGAAAAGTACACTGGCAATGAGAGAGATGCAAACCAAAACCACAGTGACGTACCATCTCAGCTCAGTAGCAGTGGCAAAGTTTAACAGGACAGCAAGTAATAAATGTTGGAGAGGATGTGGAGGGATAAGAACTCTATTACATTGTCTGTGGGGTTGTACAATGGTACAACCACTCTGGAAAACAGTTTGGTGCTTTCTCACAAAGCTGAACATAAGAATTCTATATGTCCTAGCTATTCCATTGCTTGGAATACACCCCAAGAAAATGAGAACTGAAACTCAAACAGAAACTTGTACACCAACGTTCATAGCAGCATTATTAACCATCATAAGAACATGGAAACAGCCCGGATGTCCAACCACAAATGAATGGATTGAGAAATTGTGGTACATTCATACAATGGATACTACACAGCACACAGAAGCAATGATTTTGTAAATTACTCCCTAACTTGGGAGGGACTGGAGAGCATTATGCTGAGTGAACTAACTCGGTACCAGAAGGACAAATACTGTATAAAACCATGATTGTAGAATGAGCATAAGGATCCAAGGAGTGGGGGAGGGTGGAAATAGAGGGGTGAGGATGGGGGGAGGGTGTCAATCATAGGGCTGCACAATTTAATGGGTGGGGTGAAGGAAATGGGAAGGATCTTTTGTGAAAAACAATGTGCAAAAACTTTGTAAATAAATCAGAATAAAATTTAAAAAGTACCAGCTTGAGTGAACTAATTAAGTCCCACACGGACAAATACTATATTAAACCATTATAGTAGAATGAGTGTGAGAATCCAAGCGGGGAGGGTGGTAGCAGAGGGATGAGGATGTGCAGGGGCCAGTGGAATTAATCATGGGGTCTCACAATTGAATGGATGGAGGAGTGAGGGAAATGGGGTAAAACTGGTGTGAAAAACAAGGTATTCAAATTTTAACAAACTAGGTATCTGGGTAATCAGGATGGGTGTGTCAGAGGCAGTGCAATTGGCACAGGATAGAGCAGGGTTTAGGGCTGTTGTACATAGGGTCGCTACAAATTGCAAACGACTCGATGGCACATAACAACAACAACGGTATAACAATTTTTAAAAAGTACCAGCTTACTTCTCTGATGGACTGGTGGGGCCTCCAAGACCACAGCCAGAGGCTCCCTTCAAGCCAGAAAGAGAACTCACTCCCGGAAATCACCTTCCAGCCAAACTATAGACAGGCCTATTAAGTGAATAATCATATCTGTGAGGGACACGTTCCTCAGAATAGTCAACCACACGAGACCAAAAGGGCAACATTTACCCAGAAACAGCTCAAAAGGCAGAGAGGGGAAAGAAACAAAGATGAATGGGAGCAGGAAATCCAGGGAGGAAGTGGAGAAAATGCTGTTACAGTGAACAGGTTTACAACTAACGTTATGAAACAAAATGTGTACAGATTGTTGAATTAGAAGCTATTTTACCCAGTAAACTTTTACTCAAATCCTAATAGAAGGATAAAGACTGTTCTACAAAAGAATACTGGTTAAAATTTGGTAAAGTGAGGAAAAGAATTTAAAATTCTCATGGAATCCAGACTTTTGGAACCCATGGAGCCTGGATGAATGCTCAACACTATTACCCTGAGGAAACTGTTAAACTTCAAACAAACATTATTCCCTGAAGTCACCTGTGAACTAAGTAATAATTTGGCCTGAACGGAAAAGCAGGGTTGTGTCATGTGTATCACGCAGGTTGTTGATGAGTCCTCCTGCAATCCGGAGGCCCCATTCTTCCGCACATGATCCAGCTTCTGTAATGGTTAGCTCAGCATACCGATTTAACAAGTATGTAGAAAGGATATCATTCTGAGGCACACTCTCTTGATTTTAAACCATGCAATGTTCCCTTGCTCTGTTCAGACCAGAGCCTCCTGGTCTAAGCTTTGATTTTACATAAACATAATTAAGTGCCCCAGAATTCCTATTCTTCTAAATGCTGGCCATAAAACATACAAGCAAATAACTATTTTTGCATAAGCAACAGAACACAAGTAAACATATTTGCAGTATCCTCTGCTTCCAATCAAGATCCATATGACATCAGCAATGATATTCCTTGTTCCACGGCCTCTTTTGAATCCTCCTTGGATTTCTGGCAGTTCCCTGTCAATGTACTCTTCCAGCCAATATTTTGAATAATCTTCAAATACTTGCATGTGATATTAATAATATTGTTCAGTGATTTCCACATTCTGCTGTTTCATCTTTTGGGGGGTATGATACAAAAATATTAATCTCTTCCAGCAGTTGGTGTTATGCAGATGATATAACCATGTTTGCAGAAACTGAAGATTTCAAGCAAGCACTTGCTGCAAAAATCAAAGACTACAGTCTTCAATATGGGTAACGTTTCAAAGTCAAGAAAACAAAATTCCTCGCCACTAGACCAATAGGCAACATCATGATGGTGGAGAAAGGAAATTGCCAGCAATCTCATTGTACTTGGATCCACACTCAACCCACATGAAAGCAACAGTCAAGAAACCAAAAGATTTATTGTGTTGGGGAAATCTGCCGGGAGGGACCCTCCAAAATTCTAAAGAGCAAGGGTGCCACTTTAAAGACTATGGTGCATCTAATCCAAACCATGGGCTTTTACATACCTGAAAGTTGGATAATGGATAAAGAAGACTGAAGAAGAATTTGTAACTTTTAATTTTTTAGTAATTAAGAGTATTTAGTATCTCATGAACTGCCAAAAGAACAAACCTCTCTTGGAGGAAGTGCTACGACAGTGCTCTTCAGAGCAAGGATGGAGAAACTTCATCTCACTTTGGATATACTCTCAGGGGGAATGAATCCTTGGAGAGACCACACCTGGAAAGGTGGGAGGGTCAGAGGAAGACAGAAAGACCCTCAACAAGACGGACTGGCACCATAACTCCTACCACGGTAGGCTTGAACACGACAGTGGTGAGGATTGTGAGACAGCAGGGCTCACATCTGTGTTCACACGGTTGTTACGAGTCATAGTTGGCTCACCGCACTTCACGGCCTGTGGCAACCACTACATGCTTCTAGACAATGAGCAATGGGTGATCCATTGGCAACAGAAACACCACAGGACCAGGTACGGCTTCCGTGGGTAGCGAGTCTGTGTGAATGCAGGTGACTAGAGTGGGAAGGTCATCAGGAAAGGTTGTCCCACTGAAGAGTGTCGCCCACACCACAAGCTGCACGGGTGTAACAGGCACGGCTCACTAAACTGTGCCTCAGTTCTGAGTTTCCGCCTTGAACAAGTCGACCAGAATCCTTTTTCCCACAGCATTCACTCACTTCCTGTCTCTGTGCCTCACGTTGTTTTCTCCTAAGATTCCAGATGTTTCCATAATGCCACAGCACACATCAGATGAGAGTAGAGTGTCATCCTAGTCCTTCTAAACCCTGATGAACCAAAGCACGTGGGGCTGCGTTCTGCTTGCCTTTGTGTGGTGTTCTGTCACTGACCCTGTATCAGCCTGCATCTCTGAGGTATGACTGCATGAAGACACGTATGTCGTGCATACGGACATGAATTCTAGACTGGAAAGTCGTTCGTCACGTATGTGTTCACCAACCCCCAAAACAAGAATACCACACTATCGTCATGTCGCTTTGTCACGTGCCAGGGGCCCAGCGAGGCTAGGAAGACTGAGGTCAGGTGTGATCATGGGCAGTTATGATGCTGAAGCCTCTACCACAGGGGGGCACTCTCCCAAAGGAGTACAGGGCCCCGGGGAGCTGGCATGTTACAGTCCCTGCTCCGACATGTCCGCGAGCAATGTCAGGCCCAGGGATACCCACCACCCTCCCTACTGACCCTTCAAAGATAGGAGGTTAACAACAACGGAAGTCCCTTGGAGGATGAATGACTCTTGGGGACAGTTTTGCACCCTCATGGGTCCTGTACCCTCATGAGTCCTGTACCCCCAGGGGTCCTGCACCCACAGGAGTCCTGTACCCACAGGGGTCCTGTACCCCCAGGGGTCCTGTAGGAGGGGAAGTACTGGGTGGGTCTTCGTGCTGGGTAGCACACTGGTCCCATGGAACCTGGGAGAAAAGGAGAGGGCAAACATTCTCTGTGTGCTCCTGGCGTGCCCAGCACCTGCCCCAGGGTGGACAGGGCGAACGTGGTCCTCACCTCCAGGGAGTATGAGGCAGGGAAAAGTAAGTAAAGGCTCAAGTCACTAGTAACTACTGCAGCACTAAGAGCCGTCAACAAAACATGCAAAAGGCAACCTACATCATAAATGGGGAGCTACCTAGCTGTCCAGGTGGCCAAGGGAGAAGAGGGAAGGCAGGCCACTGTCAGAGTGAAGGGGACAGTGTGGGGAAAGGTGGGATAGTGTGTGGACAGGTCTAGGGTGAGATGGGGCTTGGTTCCCCTGGGTGTGGGGGGTGTGTGTGTGTGTGTGTGTGTGTGTGTGTGTGTGTGCGCGCGCGCGCGCTCACCCATGTGTCCACACACCTCCAGGGTGAACATTGGAACACCTATAAGAGTACGAGTGAGGCAGGTTGTTTCTCAGCAGAGAGCACGTGATGACGAGGTCTCAACTGTGCGGTGACAGGGATGCTTTCTAAACACCTGGAGCCTGAAAAAAAGGCACGTACACATTGAAGCTGGAAAGGCCGTCAGGATCAAACAGATTCTAATACATCCTTGCAGCCCAAGACCACTTAGATGCCAGGCAGACACTTGTGGGAAGTTCACACAATGACATGAGGTCTCTGAGTGGTGGGTGCACTTTCAAATCCTCTCAGATGGCCTGAGGACAGGGGACAGTGCTTGGGGTTGACAGACAAGGTCTGTGGTACCTTCTGAGGAGCTGTGGACAATGGGGCTAAGGCTGGCAGCCAGCCTTTCTGGACAGTGTGAAGGATAAATGAAGAGGGCGCTGGAGCTGCCTGTGTGCTTGTGATGAGCTCATCCTCAGGGGAGGAGAGTGTTGGATGGCGGCCACTGGAACGAGAAGGAGGCTGGAAGCTTGTAATCTTCTATTTTGAATCTGGGACTCACTGGAGCTTGTGTGGAGGTGGCGAGGAGTTGAGAGGGAGAGAGAGGTTGGTAATCCAGGTAATGGAGGAATGCTCTAAAAACAGGTCCTGGAAGAGATTGAGAGCCCTGATGGGAGGACAGGAGGAGCCCAGTATCCCAGGACTGTCTTAGAGCTGTGAGGTGACAGTGGCCATGAGTGGACTACCCTAAAAACTGGAACTGCAAGACATTTTGAGTTCGATTTTCTCATCTCCCTCAGGATGATATAGAACTCGAGAGAGGATGAGAGCTGTCTGAGTTAACTGTGGAGGGCCAAGTTCTGACTGCCTCTCCACATCCCATGACAGACCCAGGCCCTGGAAGGCCACTGCCTGCCCAGAAGAGTGTGAGCGCCAGCCCTGAAGGGAGACCTCGAGCCCGCAGAGCTGATGAGCTCGTTGCACGCGTGTGGCTTGGGCTCCTGGAAGGGCCCCACGGAACCTTGAGCAGATCCTGTTTGGATGAGTGTCTGTAGGTCTGTGAATGGACACTCCCAAAGAAGAGGGTTGTGGCTGAAGAGGAAGGGTGAGGTTGGTCAAGTTGGCTGGAGACCCTGCTAGTGTTCCCAGGTGTGGCCATCATCTGCCTCACCATGTGATGGAGATTAGAAGCGGATAAGATGCTTTACTGCAGTGAACATGACGTCAGATCAACCGCATCCACTCTGGACATTCTGCAGGGCTTGGAACTGGTTGCCCAACCTCCTGGGTCTGTCTCGTCTTCCACAAAGCTGACGGCCCTTTAGCTACCATCGTGGCAGGATTACTGCGAGGTACATGTGAGACAATGGACGTACAAGTGCTTCCAGGGGGTAAAGACGCAGACTGCCTCGACCTTTACCTCACCTTCCTCTGTGCTAACAGAACCTGGTTACATTTCAGAAGTGGTGTTCAGCTGACCGTCCCTTTACAAGCCACCACTGCCCCAAAGTTAGGGCTGGAGCTGTGACAAAGTTCTGACTAATGACTCAAAAAAAGGAAGATTGCTGGGAGCATCAGACACACTTTTGCTCTCTTACTAAAAGAGGACTTGGCTAAATGTCGATGGCTGTAGAGAGGCTTCAGGCCTTTTGTTCACAGGGTCGTTATGAGTCGTGCTCGACTCCACAACAATCAACAACAGCAACAATAAGAGAGCTCTAGTGGTCTAGCCCACAGGGAGTTACACTGCTAACGCAGAGGCCATCCATCTCCCATGGTTCAAATCCAGCAGTGACTCTGAGGCCGAAGAACAATCTCGTCTCGTGTGATTTACAACCTCAGAAATGCAGCGGAGGGTTGGCTGGGAGTCAGCTCCTGCCCGATGGCACCAAGTGAGCGCTGTCTCGCCCTGTGCATCTTAAACACAGAGCTACAGCAGCAAGCATCTCCCTCAGTTCAAGTAGGATTTCTGTGGCCTCTGTGCCTGACTTCTCCCAGGGAAACCATAGAGCCGGATTCTGTGTCTTTCTAGGATCTCGAGATTGGCCACAGAGGCTTGGGTGACCCCAAGGTGTCAAACTGTCACTATGGACTGAAAATCTTCAGCACAGCCTTCTAAGTGTCCAGCACCACGCCTAGAAAAACCCAAGACACGTCCAGGTTCCCTTTATGACAGAAAAATTGGGTGATGCTCATTTGTGCCCTGGAATTTGACTATCTGTGGAGCTCGGGGCCAGGGGCTGTCCTCAGGGTGGCGGGCTTGCAGACACTAATGCAGTAGGAAGGCACCAGCTTGGGAAGACATTAGCCCAAGAGCTGCCAGGAGAAGGCTCAGCCCCCTGGAGAGAGTGTGAATCAAGGTCTCCCAGATCTCAGGTGAGGGAGGGGCCGCCTCCGGGCCCTGGTCTGTGAGGGCGATGGCTTGAGGTCACGGAGGCAGATGGGGTGATTGTCAGGAGCACCGTGTGAGTTCTGATGACGGGGTACCCAGGTCTGCATACTCCCAGGATTCACAGCGGTGCAGCTATTCAAATCCTGCAGGGGCTCGGCCAGGCTGGCATCTGACCCAGACCCTGCGGCCTTCCCAGTCCTGCACAGCCATGGCCACGTGGCCCCCAGAGAGGGAGATCCCCTCCTGTCAGCTGGCAAACTGGCTGAATCTGGTGCAAGGGTAACTGACCAGCAGAGACCGCCAGCATGTGTGGTGTTGGGGACCCCGCATGTCTGATTTGGGGAGATGCAGAAGTGATGCTGTGCAGAATACAAGAAGGGGCCTCCTCCCAGGGCCATGCTCCTCAGGCATTGTGTGAGTTCACAAGGGGTACCTTGGGCTGTGATGTCCCTGCTGCAGCAAAAACAAAAAAGGTGGGCCCCACCCACTGTCCCCTCACGGCCTCTGCACCCCACCTCACCCACCCACTGTCCCCTCACGGCCTCTGTACCCTATCTCAGCTCTCGGTGGTGTGCTGAGCTTGCTGGAGGATCACGGACACATTCCTCAGGAGATTCTGCAGAGGGTTTGGAAAGATGAGGTATTTTTCTGAAATAGCCAGGACCCTAACTATGAGACTGGAATTCATGGTGGTTGGTTCCCTTCAACATTGTGAAAGGGCTAACAGGCTGTCAAGGAGATCCTCATGAAAAGAAAAAGAAAGATTGACCAACAAGCAGTGAACTGGAGAAAAATCAAGAGAAACAGAGGCAGTGAGTCAGGAGATTGTAGGGGCGTCCAATTGGCAGGTTTCTGAGGAACGAGCGCCCCACCAGAAGGGGGTGCTGTGTCTGCAAATATGGCCTCGTTGGGAAATCAGGATTTTCTCTGCACATGCTATCAGTTAAGCTGATGAGTTCTCATCTGCAGGGTGGGTTCCTGACCCTCCAGAGTGTTGTCCTCATAAAGGGGACCCACGGGAGGTGAGGTCACAGTAGGGAAGACAGATCTGTGTGAAGACATATCTTCAAGCAGAGACACCAAGGATCTCCAGGATCACCAGGACCTCACACCCTATATTTTCATCTCTCATGCACAACACTTAGGTCACACACACACACACACACACTCATACAGTGCAATCATCCTCCCTCACACCTACACAATCATCATATACCACTGACACGCAGTGCACACCCTCACATGCCCTCACACATGTTCACAATCCACTTACACACATGCCAGACTATCATACTCCCCTCACACCCCACAACACAATCACTTTGCTCACACACTCAGATACTCTCCACACACAGCACATTTGAATCTCATGCAGCCACACCCCCTCACACACATACACCCCCCTCACACACACACACCTTCACACACACACCCTCACACACACTCCCCCATGCACACACACACACACCCCACACACACACAGACAGCACGGTCACACTTCTTCCCACGTGCATGACAATCGTATCCGCTTTCACCCAGCACACACACTTATATCCCCACACACACTCACTCACACACTGGTGCTCCTTCACACAACCCACGTCCTCATATTCCCCTACGTACACAATCATACCTGGTCTCTCTCACACACACTCCCCTCACATACAAGTGCACACATCACCCACACCCACACCTCCTCAAAACCACACACTCATTCTCACATACATACCACATACAATCATGTTCCCTCAGACACACATACCACCCAATCACAGCCTTGTTCTTACACACACAGACACCCCATGACCCTCTTCTCACACATATATGCCACACTTTGCCTGCACTGCCCTGTAATAACACTCCCATTACACACACCCCTACTCAAGTGATTGACTCTGGGGTGTGATCAGGTTGAGACGTAGCCCTGGCCAGAAGGCAGCTCTCAGTGAGGGCTCTGCACTCACCTCAGCCAGCCCTGCCCTGATGCCTACACAGACACTGTCACTGTGCCCCAGGCCCCTCAGACCTCCTGGGCCTCCCCAGCCTTGGACCTGACAGTCGGATAATCTCATGAAGCTCACTGGAATGTACGTATCAGGTCTGCTCAGGGCGTCATGGGTCCCTCCAGAGCCACCCATCACTCTGCACAAGCCTGCCCGGCGCTGGCACCTCCCGACACCCACTGACGTCAGGCCTGTCCCCACACAAGCCCCATCCTGCCCACGGACTGTGCTCCTCACACACTCCCAGACCGGCCACTCTTTCCCAATACAGCCTTGCTCAACCCGGAACCCAAGGGCCCAGCTGCAGCGCCCCACAGACCCAGGAAGATGAGGGGGTGGCCACAGTGGAGCCTGGAAGTCCCGCTGCTGTGGAATCTCAGGAATGTCCACGTCTCTTCCACGAGACACGCTAGCTTCATCAGAAAGACGGAGAATGACAACTGCCGTCTCACCAAAACCCAAGATGCTACTCAAAGGCCATTTCCTCACCACATAGACACCCAGTGAGAGAAGTAAACGTGACTTAATGAGTCAGCTTGGTAGTGAGAACTGAGAACTTTCCACACTCTGGCCAACCCGTCAAGGAGAAAATGCAAGGTGTGAGCTGCGACCCTCTCCCTCACGGCCAGCCACTCAGCGCCGATGCGGAGTGCCGTCCATTCAGTTTCCAGTGCACTACGTTGTGGGGACCAGACTGGGCGGCTTTCTCCTGCACAGCTGCTGGTGGATTTGAACCACCGGAGAGGTGCAGCCTATGAGTCAGCTGTGCCGCTCCCTCCTGCGAGAACTTCCGTGAGGAAGAACCTAGCGCACTAACTAGCCAAGCAGATGCAGACAGGCGTCTGTGGGACGATCTGCAGTGGGACGGGGCCTCATGCTTCTAAACCCCCAAGAGAACAGAGCAAAGATTTCCAAGGGTGACACACAAGCCCAGAATGCTCCGCTGGAAAGAGGAGAACAAATGTGACTGCTGGAAACTCCTGCCGAGCCCTCCAGCTCCCAGGGACCCTGCACCTCGTGCCACAGGCTGGTGCTGTGCCATCCTCCCGGGCACGGCTGCCCTGGAGCCCAGTCGGTGCCGCACCCGCTGCTGGAAGTCCCCTCAGTGAGCTGCGTCTGGATTGCTCAGCCTTCACCTCCAAAGCACAACGTCCTTCTCCCTGATAGCACATGCTCCCTGATAAAGCGCCCAAAGCCGGTGAGCCGTCCTTACTTCTGAGGGGCAGGGCCCAAACCCCAAACCCACTGTCATTGCCAAGGCAATTCCAGCCCACAGACACCCTTTGTTGGGTTTCTGAGGCTGGAAAGTTTACCAGGAGGAAACTGTGCATCTTTCTTCCATGTAACAGACGCCAGACTTTAGGCTCAGCCATTTCATTGACAGCACAACACACCACACAGTGCACCCCATACAGTACACACCATATGTACACACCATACAATACACAACACAGCACACCCCACACAGTACACCCCACACTCCACACAGTACACCCCACAGCCCACACAGAACACAACATACTACACACCACACAGTACACACCCAGAGAACCCACAGTCAACCCCCGACAAGATGTGCTGGAGAAGAGGGAGCCTTGAGCGAGATGAGCTGGGGCAGTGAGCGCGACGATGGCTCCAGCACATCAGACTCCGAGGACGCTGAAGGGGGATGCAGGCTTCCATGATGCTGCACTCAGGGTTCCTACGGGTTGGAGTGAAATTGATGGCACCCAGAAACAACATCAAGAAAGCAAAACTCCTCACGGCTCGGACAGGGTCATGACATAGGCAGGGTTGTGACACACACGGGAAAGATTGAGGTGGCCAACAACTTCACCTTGCCACAAACAACACCCTTGGTACCAGTAGTCAGGAGATTAGGAGACGCACAGCATTGGGATAGTCAGGGACGTGCCAAAAGCCCTGAAGAGCAATGTTGTCACTTTAAAGACTAAGATGCACTTAATTTAAGCCATCATCTTTCTAGTTACCTGCTCTGCATCTGAAAGCTACACAATGATAAAGATGACAGAAGAAGTGGTGCCTTTCAACTGTGCTGTTGGAGAAGAATTACTGACTATCCTATGGACTGTCAAAGGAACAAACAGATACGTCTCAGAGAAAGTGCAGTCAGAGTGCTCCTTCCAGGCGAGAATGGTGAATATTCATCACACAACTTTGGCACGTTGCTAGGAGAGGCTGTTCCTTGGAGAGGGACTTCACGCCTGGGAAGATGGAGGGTCAGCGGAAGAGAGGGAGGCCCTCAATGAGACAGATTGACTCAGTGGCTGTGGCAATGTGATCAAGTGTGTCAGGGATGAGAAGGACGTGCAGGATGGGGCAGCGCTCAGATCTGCTGTTCCCAGGGTCACTATGAGTCCCTACTCAATTTGATAGCTTCTAAACAGGAATGACGTCCTTATACTGAAGGTAGAGTCACCATTTGTCTAACATGTAAGTGTCGTAATATCCGGGGTTGTCAGGTATCCTCACCTTAAATCCTGCAGTTGTGGTTTGTGAGACCATACACATCATCTCTTCAAGGCAAAACCAAGTGGAGCCTAACCCACAGCAAACGCTGAGCAGTTTCTCCTGGAGAATTTTGTTGCAGATGCCAGGGTATGAGATTACTGGGGCCAGCCAAGAACCAGGATGCGTGGGGCTGTTCCACGCCACGAGTCTGCAATAGTGGGCACAGCCTTGTTCTCTTTATGGCCCACTAAATTCGACTTATATTAACCAATAAAAGCAGAGTCCCTAGAGGACGCAAGCGGTGAAGTCCTCAGTTACTGGCTGAAAGGTTAGTGGTTCAAGCCCTCTGAGAGGCCTCTCAGAAGACAGGCCTGATGACTGGTGTCTGAAAGGTCTAGAACACTGCACAGAGCAGTTCGAATCTATACACAGTGGGTCTTCGTGGGCTGAGCTGACTTCGCAGTAACTGATAGAAACAGGGAGCTCCAGTGGCCTAGTGACAAGAAGCTGCACGGCAATCCCAAAGGCATGCAGTTCGAATCCACCAGCTACTCTGCAGGAGACAATCTCCTCTGTGCTGACTGCTTCTGAAAAACCACTGGAGGGTCAGCCATCGGTTAGTTCCAACTTGATGGCACATGCTGTTGTTGTTGTTGTTGTTATGTGCTGTCAAGTCACTTGCAACTCATACCGACCCTAAGTATAACAACCCTATACCCTGCTCTATCGTGTGTGAATCTGATTGTGTCTGACACACCTACCCCCATGACCCCGTCACTAAATCAATCCATCTCATCGATGGTCTTTCTTTCTTGCACTGTCCCTCCACCCTCCCAAGCATGACATCTCTCTCTAGTCCCTCATTGCAACATGTCCAAAGTATGTCAGATGAAACTTCAGAATCCTTAACTCCAAAAATCAGCCCGATTTCACTCTCTCTCGTATGAACTTATTTGTTCTCCTAGCAATCCACAATATATTCATTATTCTTTTCCAGCACCACAGCTCAAAGGCATCAATTGTCCTTCTATCACCCCTAGTCATTGTCCAGCTCTCTGATGCATAGCAAGTAATTACAAAGACCATTGTCTGAATCAGATGCACCTTAGTCTCCAGACTGACATCGTTGCTCTCCAGGACGTTGGAGAGGTCTCTGATAGCAGACTTTCTCCAATGCAATTCATCTTTTAATTTTCTGGCTGCTGGTACCAAGATGTTAATTGTGGAGCCAAGTAAACTGAAGCTGTTAACAATCTCAATCTCTTTATCATCTATCATGATGCTGCTGTCAATTGGCCCAGTGGTGAGAATTTTTGTTTTCTTAATGTTGAGCTTCAATCCACATTGAAGACTACAGTCCTTGACCTTCTGCAGCAAGTGCTTCAGGTCCTCCTCTGTTTTGCCTGTGTCATTTGCATAACACAGATTGTTGATGATTCTACCTCCAGTCCTGATGCCACCTTTCTCCTCATAGAGCCCAGCCTCCTGGATAATCTGTTCCACATAGAGACTGAAAAGGCATGGAAACAGAACACATCCCTGGTGTATGCCCTTCCCAATATTGAACCATGCAGTGTCTCCTTGCTCCGTTCTGACGACTGCCTCTTGGTCCAAATATAGGGTTTGCATAAGCACTATCAAGTGTTCTGGGATTCCCATTCTTCTCAGAGTCAGCCACAGTTTGTTGTGATCCACACAGTCAAATGCCTTTGCATAATCAATGAAACACAGATAGACATTCCTCTGGTGCTTTCTGCTTTCAGCCAAGATCCATCTGACATTAGCTATAATATCCCTAGTCTCATGGCCTCTTCTAAATCCAGCCTGCACATCTGGAAGTTCTCTATTGATGTGCTGTTCCAATCATTCTTTTATAATTTTCAGCAGAATCTTGCTTGCATGTGATATTAATGATATTGTTCGATAATTTCAGCACTCTGTTGGGTCAACTTTCTTTGGAGTGGGAACAAATATTGATCTTATCCTCCAGATTTCTTGGCACAATTTAGTGAGAACATCCAGGTTAGTTGAAATATTTCAATTGGCATGACGTCTATTCCTGGTGCCTTGTTTTTGTCAATTCTTTCAGAGCAGCTTGAACTTCTTCCTTCATCACCACAGGCACTTGCTCATATGTTATTTCATGAAATCCTTCTGTGTCCGCCAATTCCTTTTGGTACAATGACTCTGTATACTCTTTGCATCTTCTTTTAATGCTTCCTGGATCATTTAATATTCTGCCCAAAGTATCCTTAAGTATTGTAACTCAAGGCCCAAATTTGTTCTTTAGTTTCTTCAGCTTAAGAAATGCTGAACAAGTTTGACCCCTTTGATTTTCTAACTTCAACTCTTTGTACATTTCATTATAATATTGTATTTTGTCTTCCCATTCTGCCCCTTGAAATTTTCTGTTCATCTCTTTAATTTCTTCCCTTTGCTTTGGCTTCTCAGCGCTCTAGTGTGATATTCAGAGTCCATTCTGACATCCATCTTAGACACATAACAACAAACAATAACAAAAAATACATCATCTAAGGCTTTGGTATAAATAAAACATTCCCTTAGGAAGCTAAAGCAAAGCACTTCTTCATGATCTTTAATGAACGTTTGATACATCAGCAGCAAATTTATTTCAATATTTGTTATTGGTTTTGGCTTCTGTCCCCTCAGGACTGACTCATAACAACGTTGTTTGTACAACACAACAAAGCCTGCCCTGGTCCTCTGTCCCCCTTGCTGTCACTGCAGCATTTGAGTCCCTCTGTTGATCCCTCTCTTAGAGGGTTGCCGTCTGTTTTGCTGGTCTGGTGCCTTACCAAGCATGAGGTTTTTCCCAGGATTGGACAATACTATGCACAGCGTAAAGGAGATCAAGCCGTAGGTCATCTTTTCCACCAAGGAGCACACTGGTGGCCCTTCAGAACAGACTTTTTGGTTCCCTTGGCCATCCATGTGATAGTCGATATTCTTCACCAATACCACAGTTTAAAGAAACCCATTCAGTGGTTATGATTCATTGTCCAGCTTCTAAGTGAAACAGTTGAAAATGCCCTGGCTTGGTCAGGCGCACCTTAGTCTTTAATAAGTCCCTGCTCTTTAGCACTTCAAAGAGGTTCTTAACAGCAGATTTTCCAATGCAATATATTGCCTGATTTATCTTTT
>NW_006399877.1:1316847-1324570 GCF_000299155.1 Elephantulus edwardii
CTTGTCAGCATTTGTTGTTTGCTGTTCTGTTAAATTTTGCTATTCTGACTGGGGTAAGATGATATCTCATAGTTGTTTTGTGTGTCTCAATTCTAATCCCCTTGGCGTATATGCCTAGCAGTGAAATATCTGGATTATGTGGAATTTCTATGCTTAGCTCTTTGAGGAAATGCCAATCTGCCTTCCAGAGTGGTTGTACCATTTTACAATCCCACCAGCAGTGCATGAGAGTTCCCATCTCTCCACATCTCCCCCAACATTTGTTGCTTGTCATCCTCTTAAACTTTGCCACTGCTACTGGGGTGAGATGGTATCTCACTGTGGTTGTGATTTGCATCTCTCATTGTTATTGATTTTGATTTGAACATTTCTTCATGTGTCATTTGGCCATTTGAATGTCTTTCCCTTGAAAATTCTTGCCATATCTTTTGCCCAATTTGTAATTGGGTTATCTGTCTTTTCCTTGTGTAGTTTTCTGTAAACTTTGGTTATGAAATCTTTGTCTGAGATGGCATTGCCTAAATTTTCTCCCAGTCTGTAGGTTTTATTTTCACCCTATTGAAAAAAGATTTGTATGCACACAGTCACTTAATCTTTAGAAGGTCTCATTTGTCAATGTTATCCTCTGCTGACTGTGCATTTCAGGCTGTATTTACAGCCTATTTATACCATTGAACTTCTAAGTTTGGTCCCATTTTGTCTCTTATGATATTTATGGTTTGAGGCTTTACTCTTAGGTCTCTGATTTACCTCGGGTTTCTTTTTGTGTATGATACTGTTTGATTTCTTACCTTCTGCTCCTAAGGGCATTGTATTGAAGCCAAGTAAAATAACCCTTGAAAAGTGCTGAAGTTTATTTTTGCTCTAGTACCTGGTTTCTTTTTGAATGTTAAGAGTGTGTCACTTGTGTTTTCTTATCCACCAATTTCCTCCACTGATTTGTCTATAATTGAGGAAAACGGGCAGCCCTTGGTGTGAGCAGAGGCTGAGCACGGCCCACTGCACGTCCGGCTGTCTATTGAGATGGTCACTTGGTGAGCTCTGCTGGTGAAATGGCTCACTGTGTTGAACTGGTTGATTTCTGACAGTAAAATCAAAACCCACCGCCACTCTTATCGGACCGACTCAGACTCGTGAGTTTAGGTTGGCAGTTCAGCAACATGGTACAAAGCCACCAGCTGCTTTGCTGGGGAGACGTGGACAATCTCCTCCCATAAGATTTACTGCCTCTGAAAACCTGCAGCAGGGTCAGCGATGGTCGCTTCCCACTCAGTGATGCCCAACAACAACAATTCCTTGCTGGGGAGCCCTGGTGGTGGTGCGCATTAAGTGTTGGACCTAAACCAAAAGGTCATCAGTTCAAATTCACCATCCATTCTGCAGAAATAGCCTCTGGAGGGGCCCAGGGTCAGCACCAGCTGTGTTGCTGTTGTGTGCCGTCAAGTCAGAGCAGACCTGTGGCTCCAGCGGGTCTTTGGAGGAGTGAACGTGCCCATCCTTCTCCAGGGAAGCCGCTGGACTCAAACCGTGTGCCGCTGGGTTTGCAGCGCAGCCTGTTTCCACTAGGCCACCAGGGCCCCCTGAGGTCCCATGGTTTAGGGTGATACCCTAGCGTGTTGTTGAGTCTGCCGCGTCCACGTTTGGGAGGCATCGGCTGTGTTTCCCCATCTCTGCCTGGTTTGCTGGCTGTGCTCAGTGACAAGTTTGGTTTCGGGGCGGTGTTTTGTCCTGAGCACTGCCATTTTTCATTTCTAAATAGTTCTGTTAGTTCCTTTTCTTCCCACCTTTTCCCTTTGCCATTGTTACTTCTAAAAAGCCCTGTTCTAGTAATTGGCTACAGGGAAAAGTAAACACATCAAACAAGCTGGGGGTGGGGAGAAAGCTTGGTTTTCAACATTTCTAGAGGTTTTTTTACATGTTGTTCTATTTCTTCACTGTTTCATACCTAGTGATTTTCTGTCCTGTATCTGATCCCCTCACTAGCTGAATTCTCGAGGACACAAATCTGCAGCGTTTTTCTTTCCCTGGATGCAGACTCCAGCTCATCAAGCTTATTTCTTCATGTTCTTTCTGGTTTGTTAATCAGGAATGCAGGGTTTGGTCAAATTAAATCTGCAAGAACTCAGAGGCCTTGGATCAGAAGCCCGTCTTCCCCTGAGGCCGCGCGCTGGCCACGCTGAGACCCGGTACTGCCAATGCCAGCGTCTTCCCTTCTGGGACTGCCGGCCTCAGGCTCTGCTTCTGCCCCTGTGTCAGCATCCCTCCTTCCCACCAGCCATTCCTGCCGTTCACCCTTCCTGTCCCAGCTGACTCTTGTTTCTGTTTTTCTCTTTTCTCGAGATATTCATTTGCTTAATTTAAAATTCTAGTGATTTTTAAAAGCCATTTTGAATTGGTTTCCCAGGACCTAATTGCATCACAGCACATTATCTCGTGTGTCTTACAGCCTGAGGTAGACATCCACACGTTCCCTTCTAATGAGGCCCACTTCCTGTCTATCTGTATACCTTTAAGACTCTACCACCCATCAGAATCGTTATGTCTGCTCATGTGAAATGTGTGCATAGACTCAGAAGCTGGTGTTGTAACGGAACAGTAGGATACTTGGTAGTTTAAAATCAGGAAAGGTGGCTGTTGGGGTGGTATGACTTCACCATGCTTCATGCTGCTGGTGGTGGTGTTTTGGGGTGCCATTGAGTTGAGTAGGGCTCATAGCGACCCCTGAACTCTACCCTCTCCTGTACCTGTGCCATCCTCATCATCTCTGACACACCAGAGCCCACTGATGGCGTCACCGTGTCAATCCATCTTGTGGAGGGCTTTCCTCTCCTTCACTGCCCACCGTCCTTCCAAGCATGGTATCTCTTTCCCAGGAATAGCTAGCTACATGTCCAAAGTATGAACAATGAGACCTCGGCATCTTTGCCTCTGAGGGGTACTCTGGCTGCACCTTCTCCAAGACATACCCGTTTGCTCTTTTGGCCGTCCATTCAGCGTCCTTCTCCAACAACACAACTCAAAACATCAATTCTTCTTCCGTCATTCGTATTCATCATCCAGCTCTCTGATGCAAAGTGGGTGACTGAGAAGACCGTGGCCTGAATCAGCCACACCTTAGTCTTCAAACTGACATCATACGGACAGTGAACAAGGAAGACCGAAGAAGAACTGACATCTTTTAATTGTGCTATTGATGAGTAATATTGACAACACCATGAATTTCCCCATCCCAGAAGAAGAGCTACCAGCAGGCTCCTTCAAAGCGAGACTCATGTGCACCCTGTCATGTCATCAAGGAGACCCCGGTCACTAGAGAAGGACATCATGCTGATAAAGTTCATGGTCAGCAGAAAGAGGAAGACCTTCAATGAGGTGGGCTGACACCGGGCTACAGCGATGGTGAACACACGGCACAGGCTCTGAGAACGGCACGGGACTGCCACTGCTGAAACGCCCTAGATTCAGACCTGGCTCAGAGCTTATGAAATTAGCAATCAGGAGCTCACAGACCTGCAGACCAACCCCTGGAGTCAAAGCCACGAGAACTTCGAGAAGGCGCTCGGTGGTTGGGTGGTAAGCGGTTCCACGGCCCACCCCAAGGCTTACTGTTCAAACCCACCAGCTGCTCTGCAGGAGACAGATGGACAACCCCCTCCTGCGTGACTCCTTGTCTCTGAAAACCCACTGGTGGGTCAGCTGTGAGTGGGTTCCGTCTCAATGGCATCTAACAACAAACATGGACCAGCCAGGGTCACTTCCTCAGTCCCCAAAGACCAAATACAGGCTGGCCCTGAAAAGTCAGGTCTGACAAAGATGACTGCATGAAGTGACTAGAACAGTGTGTCATGCACTTAGAACCACTGAATGAATTATCCTGAAGCACATCCACTACGGTAGACCTCCTTGGAAGTTTATTCCTCTCAAATACATTTTGTTCCGCATATCACCCATCTATGAGGACACCTTTCCTCCTGTGTAGTCAAGGTGTCCTCATAGATGGGTGATATGCGGAACAAAATGTGTTTGAGAGGAATAAACTTCCAAGGAGGTGAAATGGATTTTTTTTTTCCTTTAGACATAAACGAGGACAGAGGAAAGTTGCCTCCCCGACTCCAAACATCCAGCTCTGGATGCCTCACTCCCCATATGAAGCTGCTTCCTGCTGTTATCAGTTTACAAACGTTCAGCTGCATGCACTTTCCTGCACTAAACTAGACTTCAATAACACATATTTGAAAAATCCACACTGTGAGGCAAATTCCCCTAGACAGTTCTAAGAAGCCACATTCCAGCGTCTAGGGACCTTGTTGAGGTGTCAGGGGCAGCCCATCGGCATCGGCCTCCTTGACCTGGGAAATGCACCATCTAAGAGCCAGCTTTCTTCTGTGAGCCAGAAGCCACAGGATCCCGCCCAGCCATTGCTCAGGGCTGGGCATTCCGAGGAACTGATGTGGACACGCCTTCAAGGTGCTTTTCACAGGCCAAAAGCAAGTGGCCGACTCAGTAATAGAAGAGGGAACTGTTGGTGTTGGAAAGCCCTGGTAGCCTAGCCCTAGTAACTGAAAGGTCACTGGTTCAAACCCACCACCTCTGTGGGAGAAATGAGACAGTCTGCTTTCATAAAGATTACACTCTTGGAATCCTTTGGGCAGTTCTGCTCTATCCTGCAGGATCACCCAATTGACTCAGACACACGACAACAACAACTCGGGTTGAAGAAAAGCCCTGGTTGTGCGATTGTCTAAGCATTCTGGTGCCAGCACAGCCATCACTGTGGGGTCAGAACTGACCCTCTGTGGGCTTTCAGAGGCTGTAAATTGCACTGGGAGAAACTGAACATCTTTCTTCCTCAGAGCAGCTGGTGATTCAGAACCGGTAGAGGGGTGCCACCTGTCAGTCGGCAGGGCTGTCAGTCAGCAGGGCGGCCCCTACACAGCAGGCAACCAGAGTGTCCCACTGTGCAAGGTCAACAACACAGCAGGCAACCAGACAGAGTGCTCTGGCAGCAGCCTGCACAAGACACTATACGAGGGCAAACTTTCCAACAAACTTTCAGCAGGTTGTTTTTGCAGAAACTGATAAGCTGGTTCAGATGCTCCTGTGCAGCAAAAGCAATTGTGGAAAATAAGAACAAAAGTGGGAAACGTGGCTGCTAGAACCAAGCAATGAGGAAGTCTGTTTCTGTAAAGATTAACCCTGTGCCATCAGGTCGTTCTGACTCATGGGGACACTGGGTTTCAGAGACTGAAAATCATGCTGGGTTCCAACCGCGAGCCTGCAAGTGAACCATGAGCGCAACGTGAGGAACTGCAGTGACTCCTTCCAGTCAAGACGGAAGCTGAGGGCCCCTGTGGGCAGTTCCAGGCTGTCCGCTAGGGGCAGTACGAGTCAGGATCCACCAAATGTAGAGGTTTGGGTGTAATTTGTGTATTGAGAGGGTGTTAATCATAGGGTTATATAATTTGATGGGAGAGGCAGGGAAGCTGGGAGAGGTGAAAGAAATAGGAAAGCTTCTGTGTGAAAAACAATGTATTTGAACTTTGTAAATAAACCAGTATAATAATAAAAAATTTAAAAAAGAAAACAATAAAGACAGGTGGACAGACTCTGAAGTCTTCAGGGCAATCTTGCATGGCTATGCCTGAAGGCAAACACACAGCAAACAGATCCTTCTGAACACTGTGGGAAGGGAAATTTGGGACAATGAGGACACATATAAAAGAAAAGATTTTTTTTCCATTGCATCCCTTTTTCCTGTCTTTGAAATTTTGTTCCAGGTAGATAGCTACCCTACTTTAAAAAAAAAAAATCCTGGTTCATAAAATAAGGCTATTCACATTAAAAAAGTAATTCACCATGACCAAGTGGGATTCATAACAGGTATGCAAGGATGGTTTAACATAAGAAAAACAATCAATGTAATCAGCACATTAACAAAGCAAAGAACAAAAACCACACAGTCCTATCACCTGCCACAGAAAAGACCTCTGACAAAATCAACACTCTTTCCTGATCCAAACACTCAAAAAAATAAGAGGAATTTCCTCAACATAGTGAAAAGTATATACACAAACCCAAGAGCCAACATCATTCTCAATGGAGAGAGCTTAAAAGCATTCCCTTTGAGAATAGGAACTAGGCAAGAATGCCACTATCACCTCTCCTATTCAATATTGTATTAGAAATCTTAGCAAAAGCAATAAAACAAGAGAAGGAAATAAGAAGTATCCAAATTGGCAAAGAGGAGGTAAAATTATCTCTATATGCAGATGATATGATAGTATACTTAGAAAAACCTAAAGATACAGCAAGAAACTACTGGACATAGTCAACCAATTCAGCAAAGAAGCAGACTACAAGATCAATATACAAAAACTATTTACTTTTCTCTATAGTGACAAAAAGAATACAGAAAGGAGCTAAGAAAAAAAAATTGTTATGTGCCATTGAGTCACTTGTGACTTATAGCTAACCTATGTATAATGGCCATGAAATTTGCTCTATTCTGTGCCAACCTTATTGTCTCTGACACATCTCCCTTCATTACCCCAGTCACTGAATCAATCCTGGTTTCACCCTCTCCAGGAGGTATCAATTCTCTTTCTATTATCCCGACTCATTGTTCAACTTTCTGACACATAGCAAGCAATTGTGAAGACTATGGCCTGGATCAGGTGCACTTTAGTCTCCAGTCTAATGTTGTTGCTCTTCAGTATACTGTACAGGGTGTTGGCAACAGACTTTCCCAGTGCAATCACAATAGCTAAACACAGATTAAATACTTGGAAATAAATCCAACTAGAGATACAATAGATCTATAAAAAGAAAATTACAAAACATTACTGCAAGAAACAGAGATCTAGAGAAATGGATGAGTAGACAATGCTCATGGAAAGGAAGATTCAAAATCACGAAAATAACAATTCTACCAAAGGCATCTACAAGTTCAATGCAACTGCAATACATATAACACTCCCATTCTTCAACAAGATGGAAAAGGCAATTTCCAATATTATCTGGAATGGAAAGAGACCTCAAATAAGTAAAGTGCCCCCGAGAAAGGAAAGCAAGGTAAGAGGCATCATACTCCCTGATTTCAGATCCTGCCACACAGCCATGGTGGTTAAAACAGCATGCTACCGGTACAGTGACAGACACATAGATCAATTTAATAGAAGTGAACCCATAAATCAGCTCATCTGCCAATGCTCAACTGATTTTTTACGAGGAGGTGAAATTCAGTCAAGTTGAAATGATAACCTTTTTAGCAAATGGTATTGGAAAACCATCTGTAGAAAACTCAAGCAAGACTCACACATCATACCATACACGAAAACCAACTCAAAGTAGATCAAGGACCTGGAAAGATTGTTGATGTCACGAGAGGAAAGCTTGGGAGATCTTTAGAAGGCCTAATCCCTAGTATGAGCGGTCTTCCGAGCATAATGGAAAACCTACAACCAGGAGAGAACAAAATAGATGAGTAGGACCTTCTAAGAATCAAACAACTATGCACATCACAATACTTTCTCCAATAAGGTAAAAAGGAATGCCACAGACTTGGGAAAAAATATTGGGTAATGACCTATCTTTTAAGGGACTTACATTTATAGAATACTCCAGTACCTCAACAAGAAAAAGGTACACACTCCAATCACAAAATGGGCACAGGATGTGAATAGTCACGTCACCAAAGAAGACGTTCAAATGGCAACTAAACACA
>NW_006399877.1:1324882-1331154 GCF_000299155.1 Elephantulus edwardii
TTGGGATTGCAGTGCAGCTTCTTGCCACAGGGCCATCAGAGCTCCCTCTCAAGTAATTTATAAATTCTAGCTATAAGTCCCTTATCTGATACTGGGAATATACCCCAAAGAGACCGTAACTGCCACCCAAGCAGATATATGTACACCTAGGTTTATCGCGGCTTTGTTCACAACAGCAAGGAGTTGGAAACAACCTAAGTGCCCATCAACAAACAAATGGATAGAGAAGCTGTGGTATATTCACACAAAAGAATATTACGCTGCATTGAAAAACAAGGAACTCATGCAATATTATTCAAAGTGGGTGACCTTGGAGGACATTATGCTGAGTGAAATATTTCAGTCACAAAAGGACAAATACTGCATAGTGCCACTGTTGTAAAACAAGACTGACATCAGGGTTGGGAGGAGACTGAGAAAGATGGGTTTAATAATGTATACTGCATTGAAACAGATGAGGGAGAAAACTGTTTAAAAGGGATATGTGATTACATATTATTGTCATGACAGGAGTCCAGATAGAGGGCTGCATAGTGGAGTGGACCTGGGGGGAGGGATTGATTGTAAAACAATCAAAGAATTTTACTTTTCAAAGGAAGAGTTACTGGGGAGAGGGGTGGGCAGGGAGAAAAGTGCAACAATGAATGAATGGAATCCCAAAATCTCTGTAGATGTTAATTGAAATGAAAAATAAACAGCCTAAATTTAAAAAAAAAAAAAGGTCATTCAACTATGCTTCTTTGTTGTAAATGTCTTGTCTGAAACACAGAGTGAACAAAGGTCACCCTTTCCTTCACTCAGACACCACCTCAAAAATCAGGAGCTGCTCTTCAAGGACAAAAGCAGGGTCATGTGCCCTAGGCTCCTGTCCCCGTCAGGCCAGGGTGACCAGTGTGGACAGGCCCCTCGGGCTGGGCGTGCCGAGCAGAGCTGCCTGGCTGCGTTCCCATGGAGACCACGCTGGGAGCTGTGTCCCCGTGATTCCCATTTCAAGCAGAGTTGCTCGCGGTGGGCAGGTGTCAGCGCTTCCAGAGAAAGACAGACTACGAGGGAAGGCTTGGCCGTGATCTGCTCCCCGGAGTCAGCCAAAGGATGTCCCAGAATCACAAAAGACCGCTGTCTGAAACAGAGCTACAAGATGAGAAGACTGGACCTTTACGATGAGAGCCAAGGGTCAGGAAGGCAGCAGCAAGATGGGCAGTCACACAGTCCATCACTCGTGACGTCTCATCTTCAACAGCAACGAGCTCTGGGGGGCAGTGGGGAAGCATTTCAGAGCCTAAAAACCTTGCTCTAACAGTCATCAATCCAACTCAGGGACTTGGATGTGAAAATTGAAAAAGGAACAAAATTAAAAAGAAGAAGCGGGGGAGGGAGCCTACAGCTACAAACTTCTAATAAAGCGCTCACAGCTTGAGACGCAGACGTTGTTAACTTTTGTGGGGGCCTCTGCCAACTTTTCCCAGGCCATTGGTGCATAAAAACAATGTAATATAGAGATTCAATTTTCTAAAGAATCATTTAGCAATTAAAGCAAGAATGTTTGGGAACAGATATTAAATTCTAAAGAGAATTGCCATTTAAACTTTAACTTTTCTGAGCAACAGAGGGATAATAGGGAACAGCTAGGAGGTTTCTCGTGAATTTCAAGGAGGAAATTACAAAAATTGAGGTCAAATGCCCTTTGGGATTCTTTAAATGAATCGACGACCTTGATGTGGCACTAGAATGCAGTGAGGGCATTGGGATTGTCTGCCAGGGGGTCCGTCAGCTTTTGTCCCAATTATCAGGTCTGAGGATATCCAAGAATTTCTTGGCAAATTGGTTACGGGTCATTGGAAGCACCGATTGTTCTCAGCAGATGCTTCCAGAAATGTGGCCCAACAGCCATAAGGAAAACACGCAAGGGCAAGAATCAGCCCACCTTAATTCCATTTCTTCATTCACCCAGCCAGGCACAGTGAGCACTAAGCGTGTCCTGTGCGCTGTGTCCTGTGTCCTGTGTGTTGTGCCCTGTGGCTGTGTGCTGTGTCCCGTGTCCTGTGTGCTGTGTCCTGTGTGCTGTGTCCTGTACGCTGTGTCCTGTGTGCTGTGGTTGTGTCCTGTGTGCTGTGTCCTGTGTGCTGTACACTGTGGCTGTATGCAGCACGTGCAGTGCTCCGGCTGACGCTGGTGTCCAGCTTCTTAGATTTCCATCACCAGGTAAACACTCAGGGAAAAAGTCCAAGTGGCATGGGAGGCACTAATGCAAAGCAAAGCTAGGGAATTCATATGTTTCAACAAACTTAGGGAACCCTGGAATTGATCATTGTCCGTGCCACTAAGCCAGTCAATGAGAAGAGATTAAAATTCGGCCCTTTCCAAGGGAAGGTGATCCAATAGAAAGTGGAAAATTTCAAACAATATCATTACTGGACATACCGAATGTAAACGAAAAATGGTGGACCAGTGCTTGAGCAGGGACCTGGCAGAAATTCAAACCAAATCCAAAAGAGTTCACGGAATGAGGGAGGAACAGCAATGCTGATGTCAGATGGATCATGACTGAAAGCAAGGAATACTAGAAGAAAAACAGCTACTTTTGTTTCATTGACTATGCAAAGGCATTGACTGTATAGATCATAGCAAATTACAGCCAGAACGCGCCTTAGAGGTGAGCTTTCGTTACACCCTTTGTGCATTTTGTCGGGGGGCTGGTCCCCGGAGAGAGTGCATGCGTGGTCAAACAGCAGTTCAGTGATAAAGACTTTTAATGACATGACTTGACAAAGTATCTGCAAGATGAGCTCAAATTCAGAGATGACTTTGAGGACGACACTGGGACCAGCAATCTTCCCATACAAGGAAAACATTCAACAGAATAGGAAGTCCAGACAATTACACTCATGCAAGACCTGCAGATGTGTGCAGGCCAGGAGACAGTCAATGGAACAGAACAATACTACACAGGTTAAAACAAGGAAAGGTGTGCATTGAGGTTGGATCTTTTCACCAAACTTATTCGGTCTGAACAATCTGAGATGCAGGATCATATGAAGAAAATGTGTGAATTCACAGCCTGCTGTACACAGGGGATGCGAACCTGGCTGCTGAGAGTGCAGAAGACCTGAAGCACTTACTGATGAAAACAACAGGTCACGTACAGCCTTTAGCACGAATTACACCTCAAGATACAGAAATCAAAATTATCACAACTAGGCCAATACACCCAACAAACGGAGAAAAACGGAAGCCGTCCAGGACTTCATTTTGCTTGGAGGAACAGGCAATGACTGTGGAAACAGCAGTTAAGAAATCGAAGGGTGAAGTGCTTTGATCTGGACTTTGAACAAGAATGAAGGCACAAGGGTACTGCTTCGAAAAGGACGATAAGCCTGGTTCACTGTGTCATTTTCAAGTGCCTCTTGGAGGCAGGGATTTTGAGACTCCATCTCACATCCTTTGGACATGGAGCCAGGATAGACCAGTCTTTGCAGAAGGACATCATGCTTAGATGGGTCGAGGGACAGCACAGGAGAGGAAGACTCTGGGTAACTGGAGCAATGAGGGCAGGTGTGCCAGCGACAGTGAGATGGGCCCAGAAGAGAGCAGAGTTCGGAGCTGTTGTACACAGGGTTGCTGTGAGCCGTTGTGGACTGACGGCGCAAGAACAGCGTATGCAAGCGGGACAGTAAGTAAGGAGGACAGAAGAAGTGGGGCCTGTGGACCACACAGCATTGATGAAGGACACTGAGCACACCAAGAACTGCGAGAAGAATGGCAAGCCCATCTGGACTAAGTACAGCCAGAACGCGCCTTAGAGGTGAGCTTTCGTCACACCCCTTGTGCATGTTGTCGGGGGGCTGGTCCCTGGAGAGAGTGCATGCGTGGTCAAACAGCAGTTCAGTGATAAAGATGTTTAATGACATGACTTGACAAAGTATCTGCAAGATGAGCTCAAATTCAGAGATGACTTTGAGGACGACACTGGGACCAGCAATCTTCCCACACAAGGATTGCTTTGCATCAAAAAGCTTCAATGGCATCTAAAACCAATAGAAAAGAACTATTTCACTTGATCACTCTTTAAAGATGTGTAGTTCTTAGCAGATATTCTGTTCAAATTGTCTTTGTTGTTGTTATGTGCCGTCAAGTCACCTGCAGCTTACAACAACCCTATGTACAACAGCTTTGAATGCTGCCCTGTCCTGAGCCAGTCTCACTGACACACCTGCTCCCATTACCCCAGTTGCTGTGTGAATCCATCTCATCCGAGGCCTTCCTCTCCTGCCCTGTCCCTCCACCCTTCCAAGCATGTTGTCCTTCTCCAAGGACCAGTCCCTCCTGGACATGTGTCCAAAGTAAGTGAGACAGAGCTTCAAAATCCCAGCCTCCAAGGGGAAACGTGGCTTCATGCTAGGCTACACTATTACTAGGGAGCTCCGGTGGCCTCGCAGTAAAGAGTTGAGCTGCCAGCCCAGAGGAAGGCAGTTTGAATCCACCAACTGCAGGAGAAAGAGTGCAATCTCTTCTGTAGGGTCTGCCGCCTCTGGAAACCCGCTGGCGGGTCAGCGACGGGTCTGCTCAGGCTCCGGCCCAATGGGTCATAACAACAATGTGTTATCTGGTTCACAGGCGAGTTTAGGGGATAATTTGGGGTCAGCGCTTAAGGTTTCATCAGGGGCTTAGATGCCTAGATGCCTCCATGACACCAGAAAGTCTGGTCCGTGAGAATTTGAGATTCTCATTCTGAATTCAACTACTGCTGTGCATGTGAAAGTTAGATCATGAGGAAGGATGACAGGAAGAACGGATGCCTTTGAGCTGTGGTGTTGGGGAAGAATACTAACCACCCCACGGACTGCCAAAAGAACAAACAGGTGTGTCTTGGAGAAAGTGTGGCCAATGCTCCTCGGAGCCAAGGGCAGTGACGCTTCATCTCTCATACTCTGGACATGTTGCTAGGAGAGGCTGTTCCTTGGAGAGGGACATCAGGCTTGAGAGGGTGGAGGGTCAATGAAAGAAAAGAAGACCTTCCCCCAGGTGATAGGACACAGTGACTGCAGCAGTGGGCTCAAGTGTGTCACAGATGATGAAGATGGTGCAGGACAGGACAGGGTTCAGTTGTTCCCAAGGTCCCTGCTGGGCTTAGTTCACTTGACAGTACCTAACAATTTCCTCGGTTTTTTCGTTCAAATAGGATTTTTCCATAGACTTCATTTTTCATTCTGTACTGTGATTCTGCTGAAAGTTTTACAGAGCAAATCCATTTTACAATCAACAATTTACACGCATTTGTTTCACGGCAGTAGTTTTAATCCCCTCACGTGGCAGCTCTTTCCAACACCTCCACGAGCTCTTCCTGTCCTACGTCCACTTTTCCTGCTCCTTCCTTGCCTTCTGAACTTGATTTTCGGGTAAATTCTGACCTTTTGTTCTCTTAGGGATGTTTACTGTCCTGAGGGTCAAGTTCCTCCAACACCTCGTAGCCAGGCAGCAGAAGCCCCAGTGTCAATGCTGTAAGCTATTTCAGTGTCAACGGTGCAAGTGTCTCAGTCACAGTCATTGCCAGGAAGGAGTCCCGCCTGCTTCAGAGCACAGAATCTCATACAGCCTTGGCTGATCAGGGCTTAGTGGGCTCCTCGCTCATGGTTTCCCTCATACCAGAACAATCTGACCACTTAGGTCTGTCCTGTTTCTCTCAATAAGAACCTCTGTAGAATATATGTGAATCTTGAATTTGTTTCCTTCCAGAAAAGAAAAAAAAAATGGTAGAGACACATACTTTTGTGTTAGGTGCTGTGGAGTCCACTCTGATTGACTTAAAGTGACCTCCTGTGCAGGAGATCCAAGCTTGGCCTGACCCTGCTCTGTCCTCACAACCTCTCCTGTCTTCACCATTGTTGAGGTCACAGGGCCAAGACAGCAGGAACTCTATGGGCAGGGACCCGGCCTTCCCAGAGTTTCCTTTCTGGATTCAGAAGCAGAACATCTCAGGAAAGCTGGAGGAAATCTAGAGGAATGTAGTCCTTAGCCACCTTTCCTGGTTAACAAAGATCCCAGCTCTGTTCTCTGCACAGATGTAGACGAGGTCATCTGCGCAGGGCCGGCGCTTCTCCCTGCTCACCAGGGCCAGTCTCGTTGATCTCTAACCCATGAACATGCTAGGATTTCTCACTGAGAAAACCCAGTGTCTGGGTCAAATGGAATCTCTTATTTGCAACTTTTTGAGAAAGCACCATACAGCCTTCCACAGTGGTTGCACCATTTTACACTTCCACCAACAGTGAATA
>NW_006399877.1:1333968-1353066 GCF_000299155.1 Elephantulus edwardii
CCCAGCGGGTGAGAATACACCCTGTTGGATCCTCGCCTCTACCAAGTCCTCTGCCTCCTCCTTTCCAGCCAATCAAGAAAGCCGAACACGTTTGACCAGTTCGCCCAGCTTTTCCTGGGCTTGGCTCCTGTACACACAAGCACTATGCAAATTTTTGTTAGGGAAGTACTTTAGAAATGTAATTAATGGCAATTAATTGCTTTGAAAATTTGGTATTTGTGCTGACTGTCAATTACTTCAGTCTAAGTGTTCCAAAGGGCAACAATTTATTCTGGACCAAGAGAAAACTGAAACCAAGGCATCAAACATTTGTTTCTATGTGTCCATATGTGGACCTCACAGCTGGACACTGCTTGAGCAGGGGCCGTGGACGATCTAGGCTCCATGAGAAGGAAAGTTAAACCTTCTCACAGCTGAAAATGCTACAACAAATGACAGGCTAAAAAGGGCGGGTGATAGTCCCTGAGTTTATGTCCTGTATTTACTGAATGTGGAGGCAATCAAAGATTCCAAACTCTCTGGAAATGGAGTGGGTGCCTCACGGACTGTTCCCAAGTATTCCTCTCACTTTGTGAATCCGAGAGCTTCTGTGCAATGCACACTCGTTGGTCTTTACACGTTTATGTCTCTCCTACTAAAGACAGCTCTCGCCTGACCTGCACACTGCCCAGTGGCCACCACAAACTCTGTGGGATCTTCGGTCAGGCTTTTAGAGTCACCTCCCAGCAAACTCAAAAGCCGTTCTGCCTCAGGCCACCGCGGCCTGGCCCTCCGAAAGCCCCAGGCATCCAGGTCACAGGTCTCATCTTCCACAATGATGCCTATTTCTGTCCTTGTTGGGATTTTTCATTTGAAAATACTTGTTTTTTTTACTTTTTTTCCCCCCTAACTTTGAGTGAAGGCTTAAAAATTATATGTGTTTTTCATGCAATCACTAATAAATCTTTTTCTTTATGACATGAATTACCACTGATTGGCGTGATTCATTCATCACAACCCCTGACTGGGAGCGGCCTTCCGTCACTGAACTCGCCTGTTTATTCTGTTTGACCTTCCTTGCCCCTGCCTCACGCCTGTTAAACTCCCAAGGTTGATTTTCTCTGTGCATAAACTTTTCCTTAGCCTGCCTTCCTCCATTTTTGTGTTTGTTTTTTAAAATAATTTTTTTGGTTTGTGGTTTTTAGAAATTTGTTATAATTTATTTACATAGTATTTCTTTCCTGCACCTTGTGTTTTATATAATCTTTCATTTTCATTGTTTCCTACGATCATTCACATGTTGTTGCTGTTGTCAGGTATATAATCGAGTAGCTTGGACTCATAGTGATCATAGGACAGCTCTGAACGCTGCTCTATCCTGAGCCAATCTCAAAAACAGTAGTCTCTATTGTGAGTTCCTGTTGCCCCATGCATTCCTTCCTTCTGGAAACCCCATCTTCCTTCTCCTCCCAGGCCACACCCCAACATGATGACTTGACCCATCTCTATCTTCTCCGTCCCCTGGTCACCTCATCCTCCTTCACGTGGCCCCCATGTGGTGCCCCTTCCTGGCAGCCCTGTCATGTTTCCCCCTCATCTACCTTCTCGCCCCAGGTGAACCCACCATCCTTGAGACTTTCATCCCCACCTGTGTAACTGGCTCACGGGCTCAAGTTTAGTCCAAATTCTCCCATGAGCTCCAGCACTGACTACCCCGTGGCCTGACTGGCATCCACAGTGGCCTGCCACAGGGGCAGCTCCAAAGTCCTGCCTGACTCACACTCAGCCTGGCCCGAACCGGACCATGATCCCCACCACTTCTGCCTCCTCAGTGTGGCTTCCCTCTGGGATCCCCGTCTCAGCATGGAACACTTCTCTAAGCCAGGTCTCAGGGGTCACTTTGATGCACACACATCCTCACTCCGTAAATCCAACCCCAAACCAAGTCCCTTTACTGTTGGTTCCTGAATTGTTCTTGTATTTGCCTACTTGTCCACTGTCAGCCTCTTAACACAAACCTCATTACCTCTCATCCTGGCGCCTACACGCACCTCTCGTTGGCACACCCCCTGCCTCCACCTCCCATCTGTTCTCCACTCTGTTCCCCATCATCTTCTTCCTGAAAGCCCTCCCCTCTGCTCTCCAGACAAATCACAAGACCCCCAGGAACATAGCCAGCAGGCCCTGCACGGTCCCAGCCTCCTTCTCCATCCCTCCCGCTCTCCACTGCAGCCCTGTACCCCCCTGCAACGTGCGTCACCCTCACCTGGTCCCGTTCCAGCTGCTGGTGCTACTGCCAAGAACGCTGGTTCTCCCACCTCCCCGGGTTGACTCAGTTCACGCACGTGTTTGCTATGAAGCTTTCCCTGACCTCCCTGGGCAGGTCAAAACCACCATTTATTGTAAGCTTCCGTGACGTGGTGTACTTTATGCTGGTACGCCTCCAAACCATTGTGCACCCAGCAGCCATGGAAAAACACACACTGAGTCAGATCACCTTCTGCTTGAAACTGCTCAGTGGAGTCTCCTGGGCCATTGAAATGGTGGCAACACTCCTAACTAGAGTCCTCAAGACTCCAGGAATCGGGTCCATCATCCTCTCCCACGTCAGCTCAATGCTCTGGACTCCTCATGCCGCTCACTCTTGAGCACTTCCAGCTCTGAGCACCCTCAAACGTCTCACACCCTTCAACCAAGAGCAGAGAGGCCCCCCTCCCTGAGCGGCCAGGCGCCATGTCAGTCTGCTCCAGCGAGCCTCCTCCAGCCTCCTGTCTGCGGCCCGTTGTCTCGCCACGCTCAGCGGAATGAATCACATCACATTTGGTTTTCATTGATTTCTATGTTTTCTTTCTTGTTGTACTGTCCTAGTTTTTTCATGTCTTAGTTTTTCCATGTTTTATTTTGTGTGTTGCTGTCAATACCATAAGTGGGTGGCTCTAGAGAACAGAAATTTTCTTACATTTCTAGGGGCTGAAAAGCCAAATCACGGTCTTAACTGTGTTGCCTCCTTCCTTGCCCACCAGCCAGGGCCCCTCGGCGCCTGGGCTTGCCAAGGAGACTCGTGAGGCATCTGTCGGCCCCAGGAGCGCACTTCTGTGAGGATTACCGTTCAGTCGCAGGTACTGTGTGATTGTCAGTCTGCAATTGTCCTCCGTTTCATGTTATGTAAATCTGAATCTCTAGAAATTAATGTGGCAGGAATAGTGTAAGGTGTGTCTTGAGTCACATCTTACAAGACGGCAAGACTAGAGTCCCGTTTGTACTCAAGTTCTGTCCTTACTCAAGGCCCACCAAGTCAAGTGCCACCCTTGAAATGACACCATTACTTAAGTCACACACTTAATCTGACGTGAGGAGGGTCACACGGAGGGTTACCCTGCGTTACCATATGCCCGGCAAAGCTTGCCCTTGCTCTGGGTCCTGTTTCTGACCTCCAGTTCTTGTTTGACCTTTCAGTCCTGGGATCTACCAACTCCCTAAACCACCAGCCTCCACCTGCCCTGTCCACTTATCACTAATCAGCCCTGTAACCACGTGAGTGAGGGACCGCCTCCGGCTGGACACCTGGTCTCATCAGGAGTGGTCAGCCTGCCCAACGGGTGAGTCAGCTCCTTGAGATAAAGCTTTATCAGATTTTTTTTTTACATTTTCCCTTTGTTTTGGCTTCTAATAATTTTTGTGCAATATTTGGAGTCCCTTCTGACATCCATTTTGGTCTTTTTCTTCTCCCGTGTCTTTGTAATGATCTTTTATTTCCTTGATATCATTCCTTTGTGGAAAATATTCTCCATGTCATCCCATAACTCATTGGATCTTCAATCATTATGTCCAATGCCTCAAACCTATTCTTAAGATTATTTTTACATTCAAGTGGAATAGACATAAGGTCCTATTTCAGGTCTTGTGGACTTCAGCTTCAGTTTGAACTTGCACAGGAGTAATTGATAGTCTGTTCCACAATCAGCACCTGGCCTGGTTTTGATGGGTGATACTGAGCTTCACCAGCAGTTCTTTCCACAGATGTAATCAATCTGAGAAGATTTCAAAGGGCGGTTTGAGAAGACAAAGTAGTATAACAAAAGTTGCTAAGATATGGAGTCAGAAAATAAAACTCGCTCAGTATTTCTTAAGCTGAAGGAACTGGAGGACAAATTCAAGCCTTCAGTTACAATACTGAAGGATGCAACGGGCAAACCTTGAATTATGCAGGAAACATCAACAGAAAATATAAGATCCTACCAAAAGCAATCTACATGTTCAATGCAATTCAATACACATACCAAATTCCTTTTTCAAGGAGAGCAAAGGGAAAATTGTCAAGTTTACTTGGAAAGAGCTCCTGAATAAGCAAAGCACTTCTGAAAACAAAAGTGAAGTGGGAGGCATAGCGCTCCCTTAACTCAAAACCTACTACACAGCGGTAGTAACCCAAACAGCATGGTGCTGGTACAGTGAGAGGCACACAGACCAGTGGAACAGAACTGAGAACCCATAAATAGATCCAGCTATCTGTAGTCAACTGATATTGACAAGGAAATAAAACCTATCTAACGGGGAAATGACAACCTATTCAACAAATGGTGCTGGCAAAACTGGACTGCTACCTGCAGAAAGCTGAAACAGGATCCACATCTCACACCATACACAAAAATCAACTCACATGGATCAGAGACTTGGGAGTAAAGTCCCAAACCATAAAGTTCATCAGAGACAAACTGGGATCAAGCTTAGAAGGCCTAGTCTATGGTACAAAGAGCCTGCCAAATACAGCCAGAAATGCATCATCTGAAGAAGACAATACTGATAAACGGAGCCTTCTAAAGATTAAATCCTTGTGTGCATCAAAAACTTTTTCCAGCAGAGTGAAAAGAAAACCTACTTACTGGGAAAAACATTTGGCAATGCCATTTCAGACAGGGGTCTCATAACAAAAGTTTATACAATCAAGGCCTCCACAAGAAGAAAACTGATAATCCTGTTACAGACTGGGCAGAAGACTGGTGCAACCACTCTGGAAGGCAGTGTGGTGCTTTCTTGAAAAGCTGGACATAGAAATACCGTTTGATCCAGCAATTCCTCTACTGTGAATATACCCTAAAGAAACCAGAGCTACCACCAAAGCAGATATATGCACACCCATGTTTACTGCTGTGTAGTTCATAACAGCAAAGAGATGGAAATAATCCAAGTGCCCATCAACAAACTAGAGAATGGCTAGAGAAGCTACAGTATATTCACACAATGGAATACTATACAGCACTGAGAAACAAGGAACTCATGAAATAGTATATGAAATGGGTGAGTTGGAGGACATTATGCTGAGTGAAATATCTCAGTCACAAAAGGCAAAATACTGCATAATGTCGCTTTTATAAAATAGGACTGACATGGGGTCTGGGAGGAAACTAAGAAAAGAGGGGATAAATAATGTACACGGTGTTGAAACAGACGAGGAATAAAACTGCTTAAAAGGGGGAGGAAAAAACATGGACAAAAGAGATGGAAAGAATTTTTCACAGAGGAAGATATCTGAATGGGCAACAGACATATGAAGAAATACTCAAAATCACTGGCAATAAGAGAGAAGCAAATCAAAACCACAATGAGATACCATCTTAGTCCAGTAGCAGTGGCACAGTTTTACAGGACAGCAAGTAATAAACGTTGGAGAGGATGTGGAGAGATAGGAACTCTTATACGCTGTTGGTGAGGTTGTAAAATAGTACAATCACTCTGGAAGGCAGTTTGGCACTTCCTCAAAAGCTGAACATAGAAATTCCACATAACCCACCTATTTCACTGCTTGGAATATACCCCAAGAAAATGAGAACTTAGGCACAGAGACTTGTACACCAATGTTCATAGAAGCATTATCCATCATCACAAGAACATGGAAACAACCCAGATGTTCAACCACAATAGAATGGATTAAGAAATTATGGTACATTCACATTATGGAATACTATGCAGCACACAGGAGCAATGATTTTGTAAAGAACTACGTAACTTGGGAGGATCTGGAGAGCATTATGCTAAGTGAACTAACTCAGTCCCACAAAGACAAGTACTGTATAAGGCGGTGGGGGTTGGTTAATCATAGGGTCCCACAATTTGATGTGTGAATGGAGGGGTGGGTAAAGGAATGGGAAAGATCCAGTGTGAAGAACAATGTGCATGAACTTTGTAAGTAAACCAGTATAAAATAAAAATTTATTAAAATAATAAAGAAAATGTAAGGAATGCACAGAGTTCCCATATCAAAAAGAATTGGCTGACACCAAATCATTTCAGGAAATAGCATATGATCAAGAACCAATGGCGGTGAAGAAATAAGTGGAAGGTATAAGTCCCCAGGAACTGATGGAATAACAAAGGGCATGTTTAAACAGACAGAGACCGCCCTGGATGTGCTCACCAGGCTGTGCCAAGAAATTTGGACGACTGACAAGAAGCAATCCTTATGTGTTCCCATTCCCAAAAAAAGATGATCCAACAGAATATGGAAACTACCGAACAATATCATTAATACCACATGCAAGCAGAATCATGCTGAAGATAATCCAAAAAAGGCTAAAACAATATATCCACAGAGAAAAGTCAGAAATCCAAGCTGCATTTAGAAGAAATCACATTATTGCAGATATCAATGCTGATGTCAAAGGAATCTTGGCAGAAAGCAGAGACTACTAGAAGGATGTGTATCTGTGTTTTATTGACTATGTAAAGGCTTTTGACAGTGTGGGTCACAATAAATCATGGCTAACACTGAAAAGAACAGGAATTACAGAACACTTAATTGTGCTCATGGAAAACCTAGACTTGGACCAAGAGGCTATTGAACAGAGCAAGGGATCACTGCAGGACTTTAAATCAAGAAAGGTGAGTTAGGACTCTCTTCTGTTTCCATATCAATTCCATTTGTATGTCAAACAAACCATGCCAGAAGTCAGACTGTGAAGAGGAATGTGGCATCAGGATTGGAGGAAGACCCATCAATCACCTGTGTTATCCAGATAGCACAACCTTGCTTGCTGAAAGTGAGGAAGACTTGAAGTGCGAAGATCCTCTCAACATCGAGAAAACCAAAGTCCTCACCACTGGGCCAATAGGCAACATCATGTTAGATGGAGAAATGACTGAAGTTGTCAATAATTTCGTGTACCTGGATACACAATCGACACCCAGAGTAGCACCATCAGGAAATCAAAAGATATATCGCACTGGGGACCTCTCTAAAGTTCTAGAAGCAAAGGCCTCAACTGTGCATCTGAAAGCTGGACAATATCTAAGTATGAGAGAAGAAGAATCTATGCCTTCGAGTTGTAGTGTTGGAGAACTGAATATTCCACGGATTGGTAAAAGAAGAAATAAGTCTGTTTAGGAGAAAATGCAACCAGGGTGCTGCTCCTTGGAAGCAAGACTGGTGAAGCGTCACCGTTTATTCTTTGGGCATGTTGTTGGGAGAGTCTAGACTTTGGAGAAAGACATCGTATTTGGAGGCAACAAGAAGCGTTGGCATGGCAACTGTAACAATGAGGTCAAGTGTATCAGAGAGGGTGAGGATGGCACAAAACAGGGCCAGGTTGAGCTCTTTGTTCAGAGTCACTGTGAGTCACAGCTGACTTACATCACAGAGCACATAACAGCAACATCATTCTATACACTTCACTGGCTTTGCTTCTGTGGAGGACCAGCCTCCTTGTCTAATCCATCGATCTAATCCATCTAATGCCATCACATCGTCTCCATGAGGAGGTCCCCCAGGGGCCCTGTGGGAGAAGGAGGGACAATTTCCTCCTCTGTGAGTTACAGCCTTAGAGACTTGCTGCCGGGCTGGCGGGAGGTCAGCCATGAATGGCCATCAGTCGGTAGCTGTGCTTGTAGACTCATGAACAAAGCATCCACTTTAGATTATGGAAGGTGATTGCATTGCCTCACGGCCGGTGGTGTAAAGGTGGAGATTCGAAACCTGTTTGCATGGTACACTGTTCTATCCATCACAAAGAGCAAACTCTGAAGCCACGACGTTTCACTGTCCTCCACTTACACAGAATCCAGCAGAGTGCTTTGAATGTAACATCTGTTCAGTGAATATTCGCTGAAAGAATAAGTGAGCGGAGAATTCCAGCAATGAATCTCTGTGGTTGATACATACACATTGAAGCCCACACAGAGATGGGGTGGAGCATAACTGCTCAGAGCAGAGAAAAAGCACCGTAGCTTTAACCTCCTCTCCGTATTGGGGAGGCCATCCCCCTCTCTCCTCCACACCACACTGGGCCTTCCTGAGTAATCTGGGGAACTTGTTAACATCCTTCAAAATGTTTGGCCTCACATGATTATGAGCTTCCTGCTTCCACGGAATTGGAATCTGCCTGATTATGGCGCTTTTGTTAAGATGCAAATGGAGCTCCATTCTATCGCCAGCTCCCTGGACAGCTGGCAACCTGGAGAGAGCCTGCCCCCGGAACAGGAAGGGGAGGAAGCGCGCTTTGTGCTCTCTGGGTTTTGTCTCTGGCTTCTTCACATGGGAAGGAAAATCACACAGTATATGAGACTGTGGTCGCTGAACGAGAAACCAGATGACGCAGCTGAGCGTGGGGACTTGGGAGCTGAAGCCCCACAGGGAAGGACAACAGAGAGAATGGGGTCACCTCCTGCCTCTCTGCTCCTCTCTCTGCCTTCTGGCTCTCTCCGTGTGTTTCTTTCCCTCTCCCTGTCTCCATCTTTTGCCCAGTTCTCCCACCCCACAGCACAGACACAAACTCTGAGATATTTGAGGCAAGACACCCCCTCCGCTGGCTCCACTGCCCGGGCCCTGGACGGGCAGGAGATGCTTGCTAGTGAGAGACTGAGTGGCAAACTGAACAAAGCAAAACACCAAACGCGTTGCTCCTGCGGCGAATCCAACCCACAGAGATGCTACAGAACAAGCAGAACGTCCCAGAGGGGATTCAAGACTGGCATGTGCTCCGCAGAGGGTCTGCCTCTCCCAGAAGACCCACCAGCCCCAGAGAGCCATGCCTGCTGGTACCAGAGGCCTGGGGTAGTCGGTCCGGGGAGCCTGGGACCAGCACGCTTGGCCACGCCTCGGGAGGGGCAGGCATGAAGACAGCCTTCACAGCCTGCTCTGACTAATGTGCCCACAGCACAAAGGGGAACAACAAAACAAGTGAGAAGACACCCCGAGTCACTTAGAACCAGCAGTGCAGCCGTGAGCCAGCTGGGGCTCAGAGGCTGGCCTGTCTGTCCAAACCAAGGCTGACCTGCACTAGTCTTGCCCTCGTCTTTCTGCTTGAGTCCAGCTCTGGTCAAGGCAAGAAGGTCAAGAAGGAGGGAGTGGGGGGAGAAAGATGAAGAAGAAGGGAAAAAAGGGAGGAGGAGAAAGAAAGCTAGTGAGGGAGAAAGGGCCTTCTGTGGCCCAGACATCACAGCTGGGCTGAGATAGAAGAGGAGAGGAGAGAGGGAGGAAGTGAGGCGAAGGGACAGGGCAGTGGGAAGGACAAGGGGGAGGAGAAGAAGAGGGAGAGAGGGCAGGGTGTTGGAAGAGTAGAGGAAGGGGCAGTGAAGTGTGGTGAAGAAGGAGGATGGTGGAGGAGAAGGAAGAAGGGAGGGAAAAGGAGAGAGCAGGGCTGGGAGGAGAGGAGAGGAGAGGAGACGTGACGTCCACCCTGCCTGCCCTGGCCCAAGGAGGCTGCGTTTTCATGAACAGGAGCCGTAGCAAAGTCTGGGCCCTCAGTTCTCGGCCTCCTTCTGATGGCCGGTGGCCATTGAGCTAACCTCTGACTTCTCACCTCTTTCCTTCTTGTTGTGCTGGGACTGAGTGGTCAGTGATGACCAAGATTCCATCCTGCCCTCTGGTCCTCACCTGCTGAAAAGGTCCTTGGATTCTGCATGACACATCCAGATATGTTTCACATCACCACCTGTCACCTGTGGGCAGTCAACATGGGTCAAAGCCATTTGATATAATAAAAAAGAAGTGGACTTAAGAGTACCCACTGCAGCTGTTGTGTGCCATCAAGTCAGAACCAATCAATAACTGACCCCTCAGCAGGTTTTCAGAGGCAGTAAATCACATGGGAGGAGATAGTACATCCTCTCCTGTGGAGCAGCGGGTGGATTCAAACTGTGTATCCTTGGGATTATAGTACAGTGTCTTACCACTAGGCCACCAGAGCTAGCTACAGCCATGGGATCTCTAGGCCCAGAACAGACTATGCTGATCCCAGGACAGAAGGGACAGGACTCCTTGGTGAGTTCCTCTGTCTGTTTCCATACGGAGGAAGGCTCACTGAGCAAGAGTGAGGGCAGAAGACACGTACACATCTCGGTTGCTTTCATGGCTCTGGTGCTTCTGACCGAAGCATGGAGTTTCCAGTTGCCCTTCTGTATATGACGTTTGGACAGTACATGCGAAGGAAGAAGACTTGATGGATTCGGACTGTGGTGTTGGTGAAGAGCATCAAGCAATAAATACGGCCGGAGCACTCTGGGGGAGTGAGCATGGCAGGGCTCTGCCCATGTCCTCTGGTTGTGTTATCAGGGGGATTAGTCCTTGAGGGAGGATTTCATGTCTGGTAAATAGAGGTCAGTGAAAAAGATGGAGCCTCTCAACGGCGTGGACCCAGTTACCATAAGGACGGCGCAGGCCCAGCTAGAGTTCGTTCTGCTATACACCAGGGCTCTGGGCCAACAGCCAACCCTGCCTCCAGATGGCAAGTCAGAACGTCAGCTTCTCACTGGGACTCCTCGCTCTGCTCTCTCTGTCACCTGACACATCAGGGCCACGAGCAGGCAGGAGCCTCCAGCCTGTCACTCCACCTAGAGATTTGGCTTTGCTGGCCCCCCACAATTACATGTCCCAACTCAATCCGTGAAGAAGTAACATGTAGATAATGTCTTGATGGTCCTGTGTCTTCTGAATCCTAGCACATGTACAAGTGGCCCAAGGATAAACTGACCAGTGGTGCACCGAGGAGCCCAGGGAGCCCACAGCACAAGTGAAGGGCACAGCCTTGGAAGAGGTGTGAGCACAGGCCAGGACTGGCAGCTTCTGAGAAGGCAGATGGCCGTGGCCAGTGGATGTCTTAGGGCAGCACAGTGTCCCCGGGCAGAAGGGGTGTGTCTTTCTGCATGCCTCCTCCTGAGACTGTAGCCACACCTTTACCCCTTGGGCCTTCAGTCCAGTTGAGTGCAGCATTCTCCACTAGACAGGTGGAAATGAATCTCCACATTGTAAGACTATGAATTATTGAAAAGCACTCAGGAATGTTTGCATTCCATTTACACAAATCAATGAGCAGAGGGCGATACTTAACCTTTGCTTTGCTGCTTCAAGTTAATAAGGACGGTGCACACCAGCAAAGACAAATGTGTACTCTGAGCAATCCTACTCACAGTTCTAATAAAGACGATTTCTAAAGAAAAATGCAGAACTGAGATGGACTCAACAGGTAGGCAGGTAGGTAAACAAGTGGAGGGAAGGAGGGATGATGGATGGATGGATGGATGGATGGATGGATGGATGGATGGATGGGTGGATGGATGGATGGATGGATGGGTGGATGGAGGGATAGAAAGGGAAGGATGATGGATGGATGGATGGATGGATGGATGGATGGATGGATGGATGGATGTGTGGATGAATAAAGAGAAAAATGGATTTTAAGTTAAAAAAAAAAGAAAAGCCACTGTGATCAGGTTGGCTCCAGCTCACACCAGTCCTTCAGACAAAGGAACATGGACCCAAGGGTTTCCAAGGTGCAATCCTTGCAGAAGGAGATTGCTGCATCTTGATACCTCAGAGTAGTTCAAATCACCGACCTTTCGATTAGAAGAAGCTGAATGCCTTAACCATACCATCAACAGAGAGCCAAGAAGATAGGCAGGTAGATAAATACACAGATAGACGCGTAAGTAAGTAAGTAGGTTGACAGGTAGATAAATAATAGATACATTGATTGATTTTAATCCTTCACTTTGGAGATATTCAAACAGACAATAGTAAAGAGAGCGGGGAAGGGGTATCCAGGAGCCCATCACCCACATTCAACGTGCACCAGCATTCCGCTATTGCTGCTTTCTTAAACCGCTCCACCTTAAACAAGCCAAGCAAACCCACAATAGATTAAGAGAAATGAAAGCGGAATAAATGCACACGCATTATGCAAACATATAAGGATGGCAAGAGTGAACGTTACCAAAATGGCAATAATTCTTAAATGAGATGTACTGCAACCCCAATAAAAATCTCAAAGGGAATATTTTACATTGTCAAAATAATTCAGGAACTTATACAGAGAAAAAGAAAGGCATTAAGACTGTCAGAAAGCTTTGAAAAAGAGTAAGGGTATGTGTGGTACATTGTATAAACCATAACGCTGTAAAAAACATTCTAAAAAAGAGAAATGCTCATCATTGCGGAAGAGAGATGGGCCTTCGTAACATAACTCCAAACCCAGAACCATTAAGAAAAATATGAACTAATTAGGTTTTATGAAAATGAAAATCTTATTCACATACTTATAAATCTGAAAGAATGTATAGACTATGTAATGTGGTGAGCTTGTTGGACATAATGTCAGGACACAAGAAACCAACTATATTTCTATATGAACAACACAGAAATAGAACATTAAAACTTTAAAAGAGTATTTTTAACATCATCAAAAGTGATCAAATATTTGGAAATAAATAAAAGATGTCGTTTATTATCTTCGAGTCAAGAATGACTCTTAGTGACCCTGTGAACAAAAGGCCGAAGCCCCTCTGCAACTATCGATATTTATCAAAGTTCATAGGGTTTCCAGAGGCATGTTGTTTAGGAAGTAGATGCCGCTCCTGCTTCTAAAAAGAAAAGATATTAAATAAAAATTTTAAAAGAAATCAATTGATTAAAAAAAGATATATAGGACCTTTATGCAAACATCTATGAAGTATTTAAATACATTTTTAAAATTCTAAATAAGTAGAATGCCTTGTAGATGGATGGATGGATGGATGGATGGATGGATGGATGGATGGATGGATGGATGAGTGGTGGTTGGGTGAGTGGATGGCTGGATGGACAGGCAGAGAGATAGAGGGTTAGATGAAGTGGGTATGTTGGCAGGCAAATAGTTCTACATAAATTGGTGTGTACATTCAAGATGATTCCAACCAATGTTCCTGCAGATTATTTTACAGAAATTGACAAGCTAATTGAAAGCTTGTATGCAGCCAAGGCAATCTTAGAAAGCAAGAACAAAGCTGTGAAATATCAAGATTATTATAAAGCTGTAATTGTTGGTAAGTGTAGCACTGGACAAGAATAGACAGTGTTTTCTATAACTTGATATGATCCAAGCAGTTGAATGTTAATGTCTCTGCAACTATAATGAGGTACTTTGTGCATATGTGTAACTGCCTTTAATAAAAGCAGTGTGTGAACCTACATCACCAGCAGACCACAAAAACATCTTCCCTGGGTCATTAACACAGCAAAACATGCCAATTTGACAAATGGCAACCTTTCACTGTCTGTGAGGTGGAATATCGTTCTCATCTTTGTACTGAACATACCGCCTCTGGGAACCCGCTGGAGGGTCAGCTGTGAGTTGGCTATGACACAACACCACTTCCTTAAGGAACTGCCCATTTGCAGAAGGGGCCCATCTTTTGGTCTGACAGTCATGATCCCTCTTGGAAATTCATCATGTATTTTGGGATAACTATTTATGGATTAATTTCTTTTCTTTGGCATGTGGAAGATGCTGTCTCAGTATGTTTATAACCTTCCAACAATGATGGTGATTGCAATGTTGGTGGTGGTTTCTGGAATGCCCAGATCCCTCCAGGTGGACTTCCCTTGCTGTCAGGTATTGATGTCTAGAAGGAAGAACTCTCCACAGCATGTGCCCTCCCCAGCACTCACTGGATGACAAGAAGGTGCAGAGTGTGAAGTCCCACTCCTTCGCCCAACACAGGCCAGTCTGAAGGACCCTTGGCCCCAGCACGCTTGTGGCCTTGCTGACCCTTCCTAGAGGTTTCATGTGTCTCTGCCCAGTCCTGCCTCTTCTCTCCTTCCCTTCCTCAGCTGTCCATCCCCAGAACTCTCCCACAGAATCCTCCTGCAGCTCATATCCTCACAAAGCTGAGAGTCCCTCCTGCTGTGTGAGGTGAAGACTGTCAGCCCATCAAGAGTCCTCTGTTTCATTTGTTTTGCCGTTGTGTATTAATTTGTTGAATGAGCATTAGGAAGTTTTTCTACAATTCCAAGAGTTCATGGATATGGAATATTCCGCCTTTGAACATTAATTCACTTGAAATCCATAGAGTGGTTCTTGGGTGCTTTTGGGTTGTCTCTGATTCTTAGTAACCATGGACATAACAAAGCAGAACACATCCGGGACGTGGACAGCGCTCTGTCCTGTAATGTATGTAGTATGAGGGTAAAGGAGGAGATCTGGCTGTGTCTTCTTTCCCAGAACTTCGTGTAGAAGTCACAATACCACTTACTGAGTAATCAGTCATTGTGCCACTAATTTGAAATATTGCCTTAATAACAGAGTAAATTATTAAGGACACTTGGGCTTGTTTCTGGACTTCAAGTCTATTACTCTGGCCTGTCAGTCTGTCCCTGAGCCAGTCCACATTGTTTTAATTATCGTAGTGTTCTATTTCAACCTCTGACAGGTCAAGGCCTCTCATTACTCTTCCATTTTAATAAGTATTCTTTCTGTCTGCAGTCGCTGGTGTGTGTGCTATGCCTACTGGTTTGTTTTTATTAGCTCCCCCACCCCTTTCTCATCTACGCTGGGCCTCATCGGATGAGTGAAGCGGTGACTCTGAGTAATGACGCCTGGGTCTTTCAGCCGGAACAGTGTCTATGTGGAGTCGTGGTTCCTTCAGAGGTGGGCTGGGCGACCTGGCTTTCCTCTGCTGGCTCCTTCCTCCACACACCGTCTCCCCAGCAGGTAGAGCGGCATGAGCTGCAGAGAGCTGTGCTCTCCCCCGCGGGGAGCCCGGAGTCTTCATCAACAACATCTTCAACATCTGCACAGCCAGACACCAGGGAGGCGGCAGTTTGGTCGCACGTCAGATACTGTATCAGATCAGATATTGCCATAAAGCGAGTTACACAGGGTTTTTTTGGGTTTTCAGAGCAGATGAAAATTATACTTACACAAGAATATCACCTAGAAAGAGGGCAACAGCATGATGGGAAAGTGTGAAATATCGTGAGAATGACAAAAATGTGACATGGAGTCCGTGGAGGGTTCTTCCTCCCCAAGACCTATGTACTAGACAAAGATCAGCTTGCAACCAAAGGCAGCTCCTTACCCAGCTCAGGTTAGGGTTAGGCTGTCAAGTTAGGTGTAGGGGTAGGGTTAGGTTAGGTTAGGTTAGGTTAGGTTAGGTTAGGTTAGGTTAGGTTAGGGGTAGAGGTAGGGTTGGGTAAGGATTAGTGTTAGCGTTAGGGTTAGGCTGTCAGATTAAGGGTAGGGTGAGGGTTAAGGTTAAGTTTGGTTAGGATTACAGTTAATTTAGTTTTAGTGTGAGGGTTAGAGTTATGGTTATATTTAGATTTGGGATTAGGGTTAGGGTTTAGGTTAGGTTAAGATTAGACTGTCAGTTTAGGGTTAGATTTAGTGCTAGTGTAGTATTAGGGTGTCGAGTTAGTGTTAGACAGTTAACTGAAGGTTTGGCTTGAGTTAGTTTAGGGTTGTTGTTGTTGTTATGTGCTGTTGAGTCATTTGCGACTCATAGCGACCCTATGTACAACAGCCCTAAACCCTGCTCTATCCTGTGCCAATCACACTGCTTCTGACACTCCCATCCCAATTACCCGAGTCACTGAATCAATCCACCTCATAGAGGGCCTTCCCCTCCTGTGCTGTCGCTCCACCCTCCCAAGCATGACATCCTTCTCCAAGGACCTGTCCCTCCTGGCAACATGTCCAAAGTATGTCAGACGAAGCCCCAGAATCCTTGCCTCCAAGGAGTAGCTTGGTTTAACCCTCTCTAGGATGAATCTGTTTGTTTTCTTGACAGTCCAGGGTACACTCAATACTCTTCTCCAGCACCACAGCTCAAAGGCGTCAATTCTCCTTCTATCCTCCCTAGTCATTGTCCAGCTCTCTGATGCATAACAAGTGATTGCAAAAACCATGGCCTGTATCAGGTGCACCTTAGTCTCCAGAGAGACACCATGGCTCTTCAGTACTTTAGAGAGGTCATTAACAGCAGACTTTCCCATCACAATATGTTTTTTGATTTCCTGACTGCTGGTGCCAAGAGTGTTGACCGTGGAGCCGAACAAACTGAAGGGTTCTGTTAATGTTAGATGGGGTAGAGGTGGAATCGGGAGTAGGGGGCAGGGAAGTCCTGAGGTTTGGAGCTTATCAACCTTATGGTGCAGCTTGAGGGCTGGTTGGTCCAGTTTTTTATCTGATTTAAGGGGTTGGAGAAATGTCACATGTCACCAGTAATCTGAAGATTCTGCATCTGACCTCTCTCCTAATTCACCTGGAGGCCTTGCATGCAGGTGCAGCCCTCCCAGCTGTCCCTGACCGTAGCCCCCCCCCGGCCTTGGCTGGGCTTCTCTCACCACTATTTCCGCCTCTGTATCCTCGCACTGAAGTCCACCTTTGTCCTGGTAGTTTAGGGGCAAACACTAGACCCCTCTATTCTTTGTACTGTTTCTTAGTTTCGTTGCTGTTATTGAGAATATAAACAGATCCCAGGTCCTCAGCATCTGCACCAACGATTCGGTGGCACGGTTTAGATTCTCCAAGTGCTGCCTTCACACACGGTTCCTCAGTTCTCTCAGCAGCTAGCCCGCCGCCCTACTAAGGTCCCATCTTGCCTTCCCAGTTGTTGACGACACTTTGATCCCATCAAGACAGTTCTTGAAGGACTATGATGCTCAAGGCAGGCCTCTTCACCCATTAAGCTAGATTTGGCCTGATTTGAAGGTGAGCTGGGGATTATTTTTAGTTTCAAGATTATTTGAAGACAATAGTTTGAGAGCTTAGCAACCTTCCAAGGTTCCAGAAAGTCTTGGAGTTCATGAGAATTGTAAAGAGCCCTCTTAGGGGTCTCCTTGGGTCCCTGCCCACATTAGCACCCAGAGCTCATTCTATTAGCCAAGCAGTATGTTCAGGATGGGACTGTGTCTCCCCTCATGCCCACCTTCCTTGCACAGGGCCATTCACTGGGTATGCGCCCTTGGGAAGCATGGTGTGCTGTGGGGTGTGCTGTGGACCACTGGGGACAAACACTGGGCAAGAGCGGCTATGAATAAGTGCTTCCCTCTCCCCAGGGAAGGTGTACTCCGAGAGGAGAGGTCACAGTTTACCTGGCATCCCAGGCCCCGTGGCAACTGGACCTTGGTGGACACTAGTCCTCAGTCCACTCTGGGCCCCTCCTGTTGCCCTTAGCCTCACAGGCTATTCTGGGCTACAGGGAAGAATTAACACTCCTCTAATTGCCTGCCGCCCCAGGGCCCTGGCTCTGTTGTAGGAGAGGGAGGAGTTAAATGAGGCCCCAAGGAAGACCTGGCCCTCCACCTGGTCTGGTTGGGAGGGAGGGTGTGACCTGGCTCAGGAGAGATCAGATCAGGAGAGGACAGGGGTCAGGGCTATGTAACCCTGGGGGCTCTTCGGGAGCAGAACAGCCTCCCTTCCAGGCTACAGCCAGCTCTTCCCTTCCTGAGTTTGAGCAGTTCTCACCTCAAAGCAGGGTCTGAACTAGCAGAGCTGGTGGGATTCACGTAGGAACTCTCCCCCCACTTCCTGATGGAAAGGGGCACCCTGGTGCTGCAGCCACACAAGGGCCTGCCCTGGAAGGGCCTGCTGTGGAAGCACCACTGTGCGAGGGGCCAGGGACACATCACATCCACAGTGTTTGCTGTGGACACTGAGCAATCCATGTCGTTGAAGCACTGCCTCTTTTATTTGCAAGCGTGATGTCCTTCTCCTGAGGACATGTCCACACATGACGAGCTTTTATCATCTTCATTTCTAAGGACTGTGCCAAATGCACTTCTTCCAAGGCAGCTCGTTCATTCTCTCAGCAGCACATGGTATATGGAATCCTTCCCTCCAAGGCTGCCCTTGAGAGCATCAATTCTTCTTTGTCTTCCTTATTCATTGTCCAGTTTTCATATGCATATGAAGCACTTGAAAATGCCATGGTTTGTATCAGGCCCACCTTAGTCTTTAAAGTAGCATCCTTTCTCCTTAGCACTTTACAGAGATCCCTGGCAGCACCTTTGCCCACTGCAATCCATGGTTTCATGTCTCGACTGGTGCTTCCGTGGGTGTTGATTGTGCATCCAGGTAGAATGAAGTCTTTTGTCCTTCCATCATACTGTTGCTTGTCGGTCCAGTTGTGAGGACTCTGGTTTCATGTTGAGGTGCGATCCATAACCAAGGCTGCAGTCTTTGAGCCTCTTCAGTAAGTGCTTCAAGTGCTTTTCATTTCATCAAGCAAGGTTGAGCCATCTGCACATCACAGGTTGTACGTAGGCGCACACCCAGAGCTTAATAGGGGACTCTGGAGACACAACCGTTAAACGCTTGGCTTCTGACCAAACAGGGTGTGATTCAGATCCAGCAGTGGCTCTGAAGGAGGGACGTGTGGCCTGTGCTCCAGGCAGAGTGCAGCCATGCCAATTCTGAGGCAGTTCCGCTCTGTCACGTGGCCCTGAACACCCGCTGGAATCGACCGCTGGCCACCAGTGACATCACCGTGCGTGCATACACACATATGGCTTGTGGCAGAATAAGCAGTGGGGGCTTGGAGGCTCCAGTTCCTTGAAAGGGGGTGCTCCTAGAATGGGGACCCTGACCCTCACCCCAGCTATTTGTCTCAGCTATGCTTCGAGCTGTGCCTGGGCATGACCCCAACCCCCTACAGCTCCAGAACAGACCTGAGCTCCCCTCCCCGCTGGTCACTGATGCTCACTTCCTCACTTTCTCGGAGACATGGGCAGGCACCGGGCAGGCACAGGGTGAGCACAGGGCCAGCATGGGGCAGGCACAGGGTGAGCACAGGGCGAGCACAGGGCGGGCACAGGGTGGGCACAGGGCGGGCACGGGGCGGGCACGGGGCGGGTACAGGGCAGGCACAGGG
>NW_006399877.1:1353371-1364167 GCF_000299155.1 Elephantulus edwardii
GCAGAGGGCAGGCACAGGGCGAGCACGGGGGGGGGGGCACAGGGTGGGCAGCGGGAGGGCACAGGGCAGCGTCGTGGAGAGTGAAGGATTCGTGGGAGCCTCTCTGTGCTTTCTGTGCTCCTGACATGACTTCCTCTTTTATCACTCATTCTGGAACAATTTCAGGCTTACGAGGAGATGGGGAACAGTGCGTGGCGCTCCAGCACGCCCTGCGCCTGCTTCCCTGGATGCTAACACCTTGCAGAACCACGGTCCGGGGGTCAGAACTGAGAAGCCCACATCCGCACAGCCCGATGCTCTGCATTACGGCCTCACTGGGATTTCACAGATCTCCTGCAGATGCCCGTTTACATTCTAGGGCCCAGGCCAGGATCCACACTGTAGTCTCAGCCTTCCTGGTACTGTCTTGTGGGCTAGACGAGAGCATGTGTGCTTTTCCTATGGGCTCCTTCAGAGGATCTCATCCTCCTCTCAAACAGTGGGGTGCAAAGTGGCATCGTCTGGGGATCACCGGTTAACCTGCCAATGTCCCCACCAGTGTTTGTCAAGGACTGTCCAACTTCTGGAGGCTGGCCATCGGGTACCCTCGGAGGCTCCAGTCCCAGAGGCCAGAGGGCCCGGCTCAGCCTGGCCCCAGCAATCAGCCACCTGCCCATCCATGAGCACATCCACCCTCGCTGGAAAGGGACCCGAGCCTGTCCCTCACACAGGACGCCTGGCATTTGCCGTGTGGGACCCACTCGAGTGCAAGGAAGCGACGGGGGCCAAGCTGACTCTCTCTGTCCGTCACCAAGACGAGAAGCCATCTGCTGAAGAGGCCACTACGAGGATGCCAATGTCACGCTGCTTCCAGCTGCTCTGAGGCATTTCGGAAAGTCTCTGCACGAGTGACGTCTCCAGGAACGGCTGGCAAACAGCACACAGCCAGCCCTCTGTGCCCGGCTTCCAGCACAGGCACAGTGAGGGGCTACAGCCCTGGCAGGCTTTCAGGGCGACGGGGGCTCCCAAAGATCTGGCGGGGCCAGGCGAGAAGAGTCAGCAGAGAGCCCAGAGGGAGAAAGCATGCTTGTCTTGGTGCCTCCCATCTGTGGCCAAGCTGGAAGTGGGCGCACGTGTCCACGTAGACCGGCCTCCTCACACTGCACGTCCATCCCCAGCCCGCTGACCCTGGTCTCCAGGCACAAGAAAATCACCCGCCTAGTCTGTTCCTCCTTCCAGCTGCTGCCTCTTGTCCAAAGTGCCTTTCTCATCTCTGCTACCTAAGAAGAGTGGCTCGTCCATGGACCCAGCACCTTTGTCACGCTCCGTCCCCCTGTCGTGCTGCGGCTACAGCCAGTGCCCGGGCCGCTGCTCTTCCTGGGAGCCTGGTGGGCTGGGCATTCACCACTGGGCTTTAGCCAGATGTTGGCAGCCTGAGTTCCCACTGTGAGGTGGAGCTCTGGTGGCCTAGTGGTAAGGAGTTGTGCTGCCAAGTCCAAGACACATGGTTCAAGTCCACCACTTGCTGTTGGTGGAAGAAAGTTGGCCAATCTCCTCCCACGTGATTTACAGCCTCTGGAAGCCCATCAGAGGGTCAGCTGTAAGTCAGTTCCAACTCAACAGCCCTTCACAACTACAGCCGTCGCTCTGTGGGCAAGTCTGAGTGGCCTCCTTCCTGGGCTCTGTGTTCTCGTTATGGTCACTGCGTGTTAGAATCCACCAAGTGGCAGTGGTTTGCTTTGAGGGGTTTCTCTGCTCTTCCCACGAGAATCTTCTCCCCTTCTCCACTGTGGAAAGGCTGAGCCTTCCAAGAATTTTTTTTAAATAAAACTCTTTTTCAGATGGTAACAAACTGCCAACATTTGGATAAAGGGTTTGTTCTTGAAACTTAACGCACCTGCTGAGAACTCAAGGCAAGCCACCAGTTAATCCTGATCCCAACCAACAGCGAGCCAGCGAGGCAGAACAGAGCTGCCCGTCAGGGCTTCCACGGCTGAGAGCTCCACGAGCCGACCGCCACAGCATCCTGCCACGGGCTGACTGGGGGGCGGTCCACCTTTGAGAGCAGAGTCTCACCCACAAGACTGCCTTCACCTGCCCTGAGCAGACCCCGAGTCAGCACCTCTCACAAAGGCTCGACTGCATGGCTCCACATCGAGTGCAGGACGCTGGCTAGCTGGCCTCACAGCCCACGGACGCTTCGTGCAGGACGCTGGCTAGCTGGCCTCACAGCCCACGGATGCTGCGTGCAGGACGCTGGCTAGCTGGCCTCACAGCCCACGGACGCTTCGTGCAGGACGCTGGCTAGCTGGCCTCACAGCCCACGGACGCTGCGTGCTGTGACGGAGCTGCCCTGCAGCCGTCTTCCCTCTGCTCTGTGGACGAGACTCTTCCTCTATCAGGTGGGGGACTTGCTTCCTGCTGGGGCTCAGCCCCTGCCATATTGTCCATTCTTCCTAACTGGTGTCTAAGTCACAAAAGATACTGGGCAGAGTGAGGGAGAATGAGGAACAAAGCTAAAAAATATAAAAGTGGCCAGGCCTCTCCACACCAATAAGACGTGGGTCCTCACCACCAGGCCAATAGGCAGCATTTTACAGTTGGAGAAAAGATTGTAACTGTTAACTATTCCATTTTGCTTAGATCCACAATCAATGCTCTTGGCACCAGCAAGTAAAACTTAAAAACAAAAAAAGCCACCACACCAAAACAAGTTACATTGGGGAAGTCTGCTGTCAGGGACTCTCTCCAGAGTCTAAAGAGCAATGATATCAGTCTAGAGACTAAGGTGCACCTGATCCAGGCCATGGTCTTTGCAATTACTTGCTATGCGTGTGAGAGTTGGACAATGACTAATGATGACAGAAGAATTGATGCCTTTGAGTTGTGGTGCTGGAGAACAATACTGAACATACCACGGACTGCCAAGAGAACAAGCAGGTCTGTCCTGGAGAGGCAAAACCAGGTTGCTCCTTGGAGGCACGAATTTTTGAAGCTCTGTCTCATATGCTTTGGGCATGTGGCCTGGAGGGACCAGTTCTTGGAGAAGGACATCACGCCAGGAAAGGTGGAGAGTCAGCGCAGGAGAGGAAGACCCTGGATGAGAAGGGTTGACAGTGACGATGGCAGTGGGGGCGGGTGTGTCGGAGATGTTCGTGCTGGCTCAGGACAGGCCGGCCTTCAGAGGCCTTGCTCAAAGTGTTGCTGAGCCCGAATCAACTCGATGGCACACAACAACAACAACAACAACAACAGCTGATCTGAGACTAGTTGAAGCCCCAAGACTATGGCACTCAGTCACCCTTCAACCCCAGAACAAAACTCATGCCCAGAGTTCAACCTTCCATTTCCTCAGCGTTGGAAACCTCCAGGTTGAGGCCAAAGCAGCTGCCAAGTGGGCTCCCGTCGAGGTGGCCTGGACCTCCTGTGACTGCAGGCACACCTTGTGACAGCTGCTCTGAGTTCCTCACTCACCTTCACCCTCGCTGGCTCCTACATCATCAGGGACCCAGCTCTCCCGACGGCCGGTCAGAGGCACAGCAGAGGAGGCATCACGTGGCTGATTTTCAGGAGTGGATGGCCAGTCCTCCTTCCTAGTTTGTCCTACTTTGGAAGCTGGACTGAGACATGTCCACCCTGTGTGATCCTACTGCCATTTGAGACACTAGCAGCATAGCTGTCAGCATCACAGCAGTGTGCAAGCCACCACAGTGGGACACGTCCACATGTGGTGTCGGGAGAGTGAGGGGAGGTGAGTAGGTGTGTCCCGGGAATAAGCGCAGGGAAATCACTGTGTGTGTGGTGGGGGGGGCGGAGAGGGGGATGGGGGGGCTATGGTTATGGTTGTAGCTGCGGCAGCCCTGAGAAGATGAGGTGTTGTTCTCGGAGTGATGGTTTGGTCAGGAAGTACAATCAAAAGAAGAGGGGAGAAAGAGCAGAAAAGTTTGCACAGAGGTAGCCTGTCGTTAAGGCTCCCTGGATGGTAAAAACAGTGAGGTATGTATTTGCTACCTGAAGGTCAGTGGTTCGTATCCACCTAGTGGTTCCAAGGGAGACAATACCAGCAATCACCTCACATAGAGATGACAGTCTAGAACACTCTACGGGGAAATCCTGAGGGTTGAATGGACTCAGTCATGCATGACAAGCAAAGGGTTAACAACCACATCTTGGCTAGAAAAGGGAGGAGACCAAGATGGGCAGAGGGGGATGGACTGAGGTGGTAATAGGTGGAGGTCCCCCTGAGAAAGCCCACTCAGAGGAGTTCTCACTGGGTAACCCCAGATCCACACAATATAAGACCCCAGGATCCACACGATGCAAGACCCCAGGGTCCACAAGATCTTCCCTGTAGGAATCCACTTTTGTGTGGGGCAACTTCCTGGCAGGAAGGAGCGAAGCAAGAACTGAGCAGGCAAACACGTCCTGTCACACTCAGAGCCTGAGCCTTCAAGGGGTTTGTGGAGGCCCTGCTACGTGTGGATCCATGTACAATGGAGCACGCGTCTGTCTGCCAGGGCTGCTATAACAGAAATTCCACAACAGATGGCTCTCACAACAGAAATGTCCCCTCAAAGTTCAAGAAGCTGACCGTCCAAACCCCGGGGCCAGCTCAGGGAAAGCTTCCTCTCTGTGGGTTCGAAAGAAAAGTCCTTGTCTCCCTCAGCACCTGTGGACACACGGAGATGGCTACGTGTCCTGCCATCAACCTTCCCCGAGACCGTTAGGCTCCCAGCATAGGGACTCAGAGTTCAGAGGTGCATTCCACTCTAGAATTGTCTTCCTTGGCTGCGGTAGCTCTTCTCCTGCTCGGGGATCAGCTGTCCTTTAAGCCTGGTGGAATGGCAAAACTGACCAACGGCCTTGTCTGAGGACAAGTCTTCTAGCAAAATGCATCTGTAAAGGGTCCTGAGCCGTGGTGATTGGTTGCTAAGCTGACCATTGCTATCCTCAGTGCTGTCATTGGCTGGTTTTTCAGAAGTAGATAACTAGATCTATTTTCTTAGTCGGTACTGCTTTTTGACGACACTCACACTTACTTGCCCGAGACCCCATCTTCCTGGGACGTCGGCAGGACCGGGGAGGCCTCTGCCTCAGACTGTCCAGCAGCCACAGCAGGAGGGGCTTCACCAGCCTCACAGGAGGCTCTAAAGCTGACCGTCACGGCCAGCACGTCGCTCTTGGGAGAGCCAGTCAACCAGTCTAGACCGCTCTGACTTTTCCAGGAGGGGTGATGCTCCGAGAAAGATCCTGAGCCCCGGTTTATGCGGGAGCCCTTCCCACGCTCAGACTTCAGCGTGACCGCCTGGCACAGCGGCGTGACTGTGAAAACCCACCAAGTGCCACCAGCTCTGTGCCGATTAGTAATGATGTGTTTAATTGAAATTTCAAGGTTCATTACTGAATGCGGATTAATTAAATTGAGAGAGAAGATAATGAAACATATTCCCACAGGACTCCTGCAGTGGGGAGACGACCGGAGTCACAGTGTACGGACCTGCCAGCGCTCTCAGAGTTCGCCCACTTGGGGCTGAGTGCGACCTTTCTGCTGTGTCCTATGGCAAAGGTGGTGGCCCCCAGGGAACTGGGTTGAGGGCTCTGTGAGTTGTACTTACGCCCCAGCAGGCTCAGGCGTCGGCTCAGAAGGCTTCAATAACGTCCCCCCAGAGCCCTGGGGGCTGGCTGAGCTCACATGATTCCACCACTCTAAGCCTCCTCACCACTGGTGTGGGTGAGAGTGGAATGGAAATATATGCACTGGAATTCACCTCCATGCATTAGCTCCCAGGACCAAGATGCAGTCAGAGCAGAGCAGTGTCAGGCTGGCGGCTCCAAAAGCCCTGCTGCATTGGGGGCTGGACAGTTCCCTGGGGATGCTGCAAAGTCAGCTGGACCCCCGAGGAGATGTGCAGCATGGAGGAGCTAGACACTCGGATGGAAGCCAGTCTCCGTGTGAGGCAGGACTGATGGTTCGTGAACGGGCTAGCAGATGTGTGGCTGGGCTCACTGGGTTTAAGCCCTGCACAAGGCTGCTTTGTCTTCCAAGCTCATCCTCCCCTGAGCCTCCCTGTGACTGCTCTGCTCATAATGTGGGAAACGCCGGGGACAGACCACAACTACACACAAGCTCGTGAATTACCCAGCTGCAAGGTGTAAACGGAAACAGTGGAGGAGTGTCGTGTGCGAGGCCAATTATACTGCTGTTATTAGAGCTGCGAACCGTGGTGACTCCTGCCGCCTTGTCCTGGACTATCTCACGGCCGTTGTTAGGTGTGAGTTCACTGTGGCAGCCACCATATCAAACCATCTCCTGAGGACCTGCCTCTCTGTCCGATCCTCTGCCGTGGATTTAGACGAGGCGGTGGCACAAGGGATATTATTACTGATGTTGGGTGGATCTTGGCCAAAAGCTGAGAATACCAGAAGGATGTTTCTTTGTGTTTGACTGATTATGCAAAGGCATTCGACAGTGTGGATCATACCAATTATGGCTAACGTTGAGAAGAATGAGAATCCCAGAACACTTAATTGTACTCATACAGAACCTATCCTTAGACCAAGAAGCTGCTGTCCGAATGGAGCAAGGGAACACTGCACGGTTTACAATCAGAAAAGAAGTGCAGCAAGGTTGTATCTTTCCTCAACACTTATTCAGCCTGCATGCTGAGAACATCCGTGGAGAAGCGGGACTCTATGAGGAAGGCTGTAGCATCAGGGTTGGAAGAAGACGCAACAAAACCCTGCCTTATGCAGACAACACACCTTGCTTGCAGAAAGTGAAGAAGACTTGAAGAACTTACTGTAGAAGATCAAAGACTACAGCTTTCAATGTGAGTTATGTCTCACCATCAAGAAAACCAAAATTCTAACTGCAGGTTCAATAGCCAATGTCCTGATAGGCGGAGAAAAGATAGCAGTTGTCAGTTGACTTAGTTTTGCTTGAATCCATAACCAACATCCATGGTTAACAGTGTAGTCAAGATATCAAAAGGCGTGTTGCATCAGAGAATTCTGCTCTCAGGGGTCTCTCTTAACTTCTAAAGAGCAAAGATGTACGCGTGAAGACCAAAGTATGGCCACTCTAAGCCATGGTATTTCCAGTTGCTTCTGGTGCATCTGAAAGTCGGAGAATAAGAATGATAGAAGAACTGGTTGTTCTGTGGTGTTGGCAAAGGGTACAATATCCTGTGGAATGACAGAAGAACAAACAAATCTGCCCTGAAGGAAATAAAACTAGAGTGCTTCTTGGAGACAAGGGTGGTGAATCTTTGTCTCACTTACTTTGGGTATATTTTCAGGAGGAAGCCGTTCTGGAAGAGAGACATCGTTCTGGGAAAGGTAGAGGAAGGACAGGAAGGTCCCCAACGAGGTGAATTAACACAGTGACTGCCACAACTGGCCTGATCCAGACAGAAACAATGAGGATGGCTCAGGATCGGGCAAAGTTCAGATCTGTTGTTCATAGAGTCACTATGAGACATTGACTTTACGGTACAAAGAACACCTGCTCGGCCAAACAGGACATGTCTCTACCCACCACCATCTAATGTTGTTGCTGTTAGGTGCCACGGAGTCAACACTTACTCATAGATGACCCTCCACTGGACTTCCAAAAGCTTCAAATCTCATGGGAGGAGATTGCCCACCTTTACTCCAATGGAGCAGCTGGTGGATTTGAACTATGTGCCTTTGAGTTGGCAGTGCAATTCTTTAGTACTAGTCCACTAGTTGTTAAATTATCATCATAATAATTTAAATTACTTAACGATACCTAATATCACATGCAAACAAAATATTGCTGAAGATCATTAAAAAATGGCTAGAAAAGTGCATTGAAAGAGAACCACTAGAAATTCAAGCTGGCTTTAGAAGAAGCCTTGGCACCACAGATATCATTGTTGATGTCAGATGGATCCTGACTGAAAGCGAAAAACAATGTAAGGATGTCTATCTGCGTTTTATTCAGTATGTAAAGGCATTTGACTGTGCGGATCGTAAAAAAAACTATGGTTATGCAGTATCCGTCCTTATGGGACTGAGTTAGTTCAACTGTCATAATGCTCTCCAGTCCCTCCCAAGTAGGATAGTGATTTAAAAAACCATTACTCCTGCTTGATAACTAAATGTGTATGAGGATCAAAGGTGGGGGGGAGCAGAGGGGTGAGCATGGGTGGGGGACAGTAATCATAGGGTTGCAGAATTTGATGGATGAAGGGGGAGGTGGGTTAAGGAAATGGGGAAAGTCCAGTGTGAAAAACAGTGTATATGAAGGTTCATCAATAACCTGCATTATGTAGTTGATACAACCTTGCTTGTGAAAGTGAATAGCACTTGAAGCGCTTGTTGCAGAGGATCAAAGATTACAGTCTTCAATATGGCTTTCATCTCAAGGAAAAAAAGAACCCAATTCTTGCCATTGAACTCATCTTCCTTGGATCCACAATTAACGCCCTTGGTACCAGCCGTCAGGAAATAAGGAGGCATATCGCACTGGGAAAATTTGCAGTTAGGGGCTTCTCCAAATTATTGAGGCGTAATGATGTCAGTTTGAGGACTAAGGTGTGTCTAATTTAGGTCGTAGTCTTTCTGATCACTGGCTATGAATCTGAGAGCTGGACAATGAATAGAGATGATAGAAGAAGAATTGATGCCTTTGAGCTGTGGTGTGGAGAGGAGCACCGAACATCCCATGACAGTCGAGAGAATAAACATTTGTCTTGGAGAGGGTGCAGCCGGAGTGCTCTTTGGAGGCAAGAAAGACGAGGCTTCACCTCACTTTCTTTGGGCATGTTACTAAGAGGGGTTATTCCTTGGAGAGGGACATGATGTTGGTAAGGGTGGAGGGTCAGTGAAGGTGAGAAAGACCCTCAATCAGGTGGATTGACACGGTGACTGCTGCAGTGGGCCCTAGTGTGTCAGGAGGTGTGAGGCTGGCACAGTGTTCAGGTCTGTTGTTCATAGGATCTTTACAAGCCGTACTTGACTCGACAGCACTTAACAACAACAATCACTGAACCCATAGGCAACATCTTGATAGGCTCTGAGAAAAGATTGAAATTGTCAACAACTTTGCATTGCTTGAATCCACAATCGTTGCACTTGGGAGCTGCAGTCAGGAGATCAGGAGACGTATTGCTGGGAAAGTCTGTAGTCAGGGATATCTCCAAAGTACTGAGGAGCAGTGATACCAGATTGAGGACTAAGGTGTGCTCAATTCAGGCCCTGGCCCTTTCAATCACTTGCTGCGCATCTCTGAGCTGGATAATGAGTATGACCGAAGAATTGATGTCTTTGAGCTGCGGTGCTGGCGAAGAGTATTAATAGTTCATGAACGGCCAAAAAGGGACTAGATATGTCTTGGAGAATGTACAGCCACAGTGCTCCTTAGAGGCGAAGATGCAGAAGCGTCACCTTATATTCTTTGGTCATGTTGTTGTTGTTATGTGCAGTGGGGTCACTTGAAACTCTAGTGACCCTACACAATACAGTTCTGAACCCTGCTCTATCCTGAGCCAATCCCACTGTCTCTGACACACCTACCCTCATTATCCCAGTTACGGTGTGAGTTCATCTCATCTGCAGTCTTCCTCTCCTGCACTAGTCCTTGGCCCTTGCAAGCATGGTATCCTTCTTCGAAGACTGGCCCTCCTGGCTACATGACCGAAGTATGTGAGACGGAGTCTCAAAATCCTTACCTCCAAGGAGCAGCTTGGTTTCACCCTTTCCAAGACAGACCTGTTCATTCTCTTGGCAGTCCATGGTATGTTCAATACTCTTCTCCAGTATTACAACTCAAAGACATCAATTCTTCTGGCATCCTTGGTCACTGCCTAGCTCTCTGATGGATAGTAAGTAATTGCAAAAACCATGGACTGGATCAGGTACACCTTAGTCTCTAGACTGATATCCTTGCTCTTCAGCACTCTAGAAAGGTCTCTTACAGCAGATTTCCCTAACGCAATTCATCTTTTGATTTCCTGACTGCCGGTGCCAAGAATGTTGATTGTGGATGCAGGCACTTTGAAATTGTTAACAATCTCTTCTCCATCTATCACGATGCTGACAATATGGGCATGCATGCCAGTAAGGGCATGTTGCTAGGAGAGGCTAGTCCTTGGAGAGGGATGTCATGCTTGGAAAGGTGGAGGTCAGTGAAAGAGGAGACTCTCGACCAGATGGACTGACACAGTGACTGCAGCAATGGGCTCAAGTGTGTGAGAAACGATGAGGATCTTTGTTCATAGGATCGTGAGGAGTCACACTCAATTCCGTGACATCTAACAACAGACCACCAGATCTCCCCAACGTCTAATGATATGTCCAAAATAAGAAGTCTCTCCATCCTTGCTTCTAAGAAGCATTCTAGGTGCACTTTTTCCAAGGCAGGCTTGCTTGTACTTTAGTCAGTCAATCGTATGTTCAATGTTTTTCACCAAAACAACAGTTAAAGACATAAGTTTTCCTTGTTCATGGTGTACCTTCTGCATGCATTTGAAGTCATTGATAGTACCGTGGCTTGGCTTAGGTGCACCTTAGTCCTGAAAGTGGCATCTTTGCTTTTTAACACTTTAAAGAGGTCTTTGAAAGTGTTGACTGATAGATGTCCATTGTCTTTGGTGAGGAAGGGGCTGGTCTGTCTGGGTGAGGACATGAAGATGCTTCTAAAGCTCAACTCCTCTCTCACTGCAGGTCTTTCTCTCTTTCATTGACCTTTTGTATTTCCCAGAACAACATCTTTTCCAAGGTCTAGTGACTTCTTACAATATGCTCAAAATATGTCAGATAGGAATCAGATCGATTACATATGTGGAAAGAAC
>NW_006399877.1:1365931-1366959 GCF_000299155.1 Elephantulus edwardii
CACCTGTTATGCACCAGTTCTTCAGTCTTCCTCATCTATTTAGTGTCATTCAGTGCTGCTGGGCTCTCCTTGTTCCTGCCCAGGCCATACACCTGCATAGTGTGGCTGCTAACAGTGTGGGCAGGTCACAGTAGGACAGGTCACGATGGGACAGCTCATTGTGGGACAGGTCACAGTGGGGTAGGTCATAGTGCAGGCATATCACGGTGGGGCAGGTCACAGTGGGACAGGTCACAGCACGGGCAGGTCATGGTGGAGCAGGTCACAGTGGGCAGGTCACGGTGGAGCAGGTCACGGTGGGCAGGTCATGGTGGAGCAGGTCACAGTGGGCAGGTCATGGTGGGCAGGTCACAGTGGGGCAGGTCACAGTGGGCAGGTCATGGTGGGGCAGGTCGTGGTGGAGCAGGTCATGGTGGGACAGGTCACAGCACGGGCAGGTCACAGTGGAGCAGGTCACAGTGGGCAGGTCCCAGCACGGGGAGGTCACAGTGGACAGGTCACAGCACGGGCAGGTCACAGTGGAGCAGGTCACAGTGGGCAGGTCACGGTGGGCAGGTCACAGTGGGCAGGTCACAGTGGAGCAGGTCACAGTGGGCAGGTCACAGTGGGCAGGTCACAGTGGGCAGGTCACAGCACGGGCAGGTCACAGTGGAGCAGGTCACGGTGGAGCAGGTCACAGCACGGGCAGGTCACAGTGGAGCAGGTCACGGTGGAGCAGGTCACAGTGGGCAGGTCACAGTGGAGCAGGTCACGGTGGGCAGGTCACAGTGGGCAGGTCACAGTGGAGAAGGTCACGGCGGGCAGGTCACAGTGGAGCAGGTCACAGTGGAGCAGGTCATGGTGGGCAGGTCACAGTGGAGCAGGTCACGGTGGGCAGGTCACAGTGGGCAGGTCACAGTGGGCAGATCACAGCACGGGCAGGTCACAGTGGACAGGTCACAGCACGGGCAGGTCACAGTGGAGCAGGTCACGGTGGAGCAGGTCACAGTGGGCAGGTCACAGTGGACAGGTCATGGTGGGCAGGTCAC